>NC_056526.1:46204803-46316422 GCF_019175285.1 Sceloporus undulatus
TTTCCCATCCCAGAATGCCATCTCTCCTTCTCTCTTCCTTTGCATCCTTTTGCTTTCTGTCCTTTTCCCATTCCAGAATGCTATCTCTCCTTGTCTCCTCCTTTGCATCCTCTTGCTTTCTCTCCTTTTCCCATCCCAGAATGCCATCTCTCCCTCTCTTTTCCTTTGCATCCTCTTGCTTTCTCTCCTTTCCCATCCCAGAATGCCATCTCTCCTTCTCTCTTCCTTTGCATCCTTTTGCTTTCTCTCCTTTTCTCATTCCAGAATGCTATCTTTCTTCCTTTGCATCCTCTTGCTTTCTCTCCTTTTCCCATCCCAGAATGCCATCTCTCCCTCTCTCTTCCTTGGCATCCCCTTGCTTTCTCTCCTTTTCCCATCCCAGAATGCCATCTCCCCTTCTCTTTTCCTTTGCATCCTCTTGCTTTCTCTCCCTTTCCCACACATATGCAGCACAAGCATTCACACATTGTATCAATTTGCCAAATTTGAAAGAGAAACATATGTCGCACAAGTATTCGCATATTCAGTCACACACACAATTTTTTTTTAAAAAAAAGCCACTTGCAAAGTGACCGGTGTGAGAGGAGAGGCATGTTCTGCCCACTGCCCACCCTCTGATCTTTATCCCTCCCCCTGAACTTGACCTGATCATGATTGGGTCCAAGTTCACATTTGCCGACACCCTGGAAGAAGCAGGTTTTCTCAAAAGAAACGAGGGGGGGGGGCGCTTTCAGAAAACCCACTTGAGGGGGATTTGCCCCAGATCCAGTTTGCAAAACTCCAATCCTGGTGTGTAAATATTGGCACCAGTGAGAACTTCCCACTCTTAATCCGGTTTGGGATTCAAGCTAAAAGGTAGTCTGAACAGCCCCCCAATGGATGACTCTTAAGGACTTGCTTGAATTCCATTTGCATGGGACATCTTTTTTTAGTGTTCCTTGATCCATAATCATATTCAGGAGACACTAATACATCCTAAAACGAGCACTGTGAAGTTTCAATACACCAATACATACACACACACACATATATATGTATAGTCCTCTCTCTCTCTCTCTCTCTCTCTCTCTCTGTGTGTGTGTGTATGTGTGTGTGTGGGTGTTTGTGTTTTCCCTAAGCTTTCTCTTTTGTAGCAGAAGAGGATCTCTCCCCTCCCCCCCAAAAAAAATCCATTATTTGGATTTCATTATAGGGTGATATAAGTTTCAGATGTGCTGACTGTCCTGAACCACTGAGGGATCCTCCAATAACTGTCAGTGCTGATAAATGCTCATATTCATATGGGCCCGTTACAAACGGGCACCCTAGGACAGACTCAGTCCGTGCTAGGGTTAGAAAGGGGCGTCTCTTCCAGACGCCCCTAACCCTAGCACGGACTGAGTCCATAACAAATGGCGGCGGCCGTTCCACACGGCCGCCACCATTTTGACGTAACGGACGCTCTGCATCCACACGTCACATGGCAGAAGTGATGCCGCGAGTGTGCGACTAGCGCCTCGCGGCGTCTCTTCCAGGCTGCAAGAAGGAGTGCAATTTTCGTGCTCCTTCTTTGCTGCATCTGGGAACTGCGCCATTTGGCTGCTGCGGTTCCTGGATGCAATAACTGGCGGCGGCAGCAGACCGCTGCAATCCAGCAGTCTGCAACGTGCCTCAGTCTGTATTTTAATTGGGCAAGAAAGAATAAAGGCACGTAGTGTAAAGGATGTCTAAAGTAATGTTTTTCTAATTCTAGAATGGGGTGGGCAACTAAAGTAGGGGGTAGCCAACAGGAGACCTTGGAGGGCAACCCCCTATTTTACCCTCAAATGCCTCCAAATATCCTCTGAAGGTATGGAGGCATTGCAGTCACATTTTAGCCTCCTTGAACCATTTTTGACCTGGGAGAGGCATTTTTTGCATCAACAAATTACATTTCTCTGTTTCTTGTGGCTGCCCTTCCTATCCTACCTAAACTTTGGAGAAACAAAGTACAAGCCCTTTACACAACTTCTTTCTAAACATATGTATTCCACCTAAATGTTTATGCCATGCCAGGATGAACAAACCATATTTTTGGTCTCCATCTATTTCACTTTTCTTCAATCTTACATGTATTCTGTCCCACTTCTGCATTGTTTCATTAAAAAAACCCACATGAATATTTTCCCACATATTTTTGCACAGTTCTTCTAACGTACACAGTTTAATGTGCTTAGTTTGATCTGCTTAGCATACACATTTTTGCATTTCCCCTTCTACTTGATGTTGTGTGGTATTTTCAGGAACATAAGCATTTTTGTGGCATTTCCCCCTAATTTTGCATCCTTTTTTAAAAATCAGACAAATACATCACATAAATTGGACAAGTGAGAAGGCAATACAGAAAGAAAACTGTTTCAGGAGGTATGAATAAACTGAATAGATTTATTTCCTGTGGCTTTGCAATGAAGCTATTTAATGGGAAGGCCAGGGAAATTGTCATTTTTGTAGGTTGCTTCATACCAGTCCTTTTGTGTGTTGCCATCTCCAGTGCTCTGGGGAGGAACTGCATGGATAGTGACATTATATAGTTTAATCACTAAATGGCAATGGACTTAAGTCAGGAGATTCCTGCTGCTAGTATGTTCTTTTTGGAGAAAGTCAATAAAGGTCTTGTCCTAATGTATTTCCAGAGTTACAGAATCCCTGCCTGTGGTCTAAAATAAAATAAATATAAAATAAACATGAATATATTTCAGTAAAATTTTGAGATACTCTATTTGTATCTGCTTAACAGAAGATAGACAATAGCTTCTATAAATTTTCCATTTACTGTCTTAGTGCTTCTGTTACTTGCATACATAACATCTCATCAGCAAAGGAAAAACAGTCCAAAAGTGAGATTAAAATAAATTGATCTCCTATTAATCTTACTTTCAGACATCAGGCTAATCCCCCTCCACCAAATCACATCCCATTTCCAGGACTTTCCTTCTATTACTTTTGTTTCCTCATATTTCATATGTTGCATATTTTCAGTGGCCCAGTTATAATTACCTCTATATGGAATAAAAATGAAAGCACTTAATTAGGCAATTGTTTCAGAGACAACTAGATAATGATAGCCCTGAGCAAAATGGCCTACAAGCAAAAATACTGAGCTGAAAGTTAAAGCATATAATATTGGTTTGGGAAAAAAAGGAGCTACCTCTATGATAAGAAAGAAAATCATGGGTACTTTGGACAATATGGCCTTATGTAACCTTTGGGAATGCATTGAGAAAGAACTGTATAGACGTGACAACAGCAGCAACCAGGACAATAACTATTTGGAGCATCAAATTAATACTTACAAAGAACTAGTTTAGGGCATGTATCTAATCAGAAACAACATAATTTATATTTAATCCTATTTATATAGGATTATACTGACATGGGACTATATGTGTGTTTTATATTGATAATCACGAAAAGTGCAAATCATTGGAGTTTACTTTTTTCATTTTTTTTCCTTTTAGAAATATATATGTGAATATATATGTATATGTATATGTATAAATATGTATAACCTAGTTTCTTAACATCGTATTAAAATCCATCCATCTCATAACAACGAAAACCTATGACATATAACATGGTTTATAACATAAAATATGTAACATGGATAACAAAAAATTACATGCTTAATGTAACTTATATATAGCAAAAATATATAAAATCCACTTACTTCCTCTCCTAAAACTCAGTTATATACTTTATTATCTGTCTATCTTTTTTATGAACTTTTCTATGTACTTCTACTATACTAATTATTTTTTACCACTTTCAGCTATTAATCTCAAAATTTCTCCATTGCCAACTCTCCACACTTCTGATTTAAATATTTTTTCAAAAGCCAGGAAAAATTTAATTATATAGATATATTTGTTTCCTTTTTCATGGCCGTGACATTTTTGGATCATGCACAATGGATGTATCAGCTGACAGGAGTGTAAGCAGAGTTGTACAGTTGGAACCATTGCACAAATACTGGTGCATTAAAATACACAGAACAGTGTGTGAATGTTCCTTGCCTCTATACATTGTTGGTACATGTTGCATATTGTCAGCGATATACTTTGAAATTTTATCCACATGTTTTGTGCTGAATCAATATGAGGTTGCACAATGTAATTCTGCTGATAGATATTTACCTTACACTGAAGTGAGGTGGGATCTTGGCCAAACTCTGGGAAAGGCAGCAGACAATCCTTCTGTATGAGCCTTACATCAACAATTTGAGTTTGTAAATCAAGGTGGACAGTGACAGATGCTACCATCCTAAGTACATACACCTGGGAGAAAGTTTCAGAGACTACAGTCAGCCTGCCACAACCATGGGCTTGCCATCTATAGATAGATGGCCTTACTCCATTCTCTTAAATGGAAGTGCATTCACTTAGCTGTGCCACCATTAAGAACATTAAGAACTTGAGGTCCCATGGTTTTTGGTATCTGCAGGAGAGGGGGGTCTGGAACAGAACCCCCAAAGATATGAAAGGCTGACTGTATAAGGGGAGTTACTTCTGAATAAATGTGCATAGATTTGTATGAAAAAACAAACACTTTTGAACATTGATAGAAAATAAGAGTTCTTTGGGAAGAATGAAAAATCGACATCTTATTCCCCCCCCCCCGCTTTCTCAAATCTTAAAAGTAGATGGAGAATCTACTGCCACCCATGGAGTGAGAGCTCTTTGAAGATGAGAAGAAAGAGACATGTTTACACAAATTTGGCAGTTGTTAGTTGCATATGCAAAGAAAGAATTCTTTTCCATAGCTTTTCCAAATGAAACCTTATATTTGGGGGTGGGGGAATAATTCTGACATTGTGATTTATGTTTACTATACATTATCAGTAAGCAAGTAATGTGTGTCATTCCAATCAACATGCTGCTTGTCCAAGATGTATTGCTGCTGTTTTTTTCATGTTCATTGGTTTCCTTGCACTATTTTTTGTAAACTCCATATGACGCTTTATTAAAAAGTCAAGACCATATAGTGGTTTGAGCACTGAACTAAGGTCTCATCTGCATTGCAGAAACAATGCAGTTTGATGCCACTTTAACTTCCATTTCTCAATCCTATGGAATTCTTGGATTTTTAATTTGTGAGATATTTAGCCTTTTTGTCAGAGTGCTCTGGTGTCACAACACACTTCAAACCCTTGGAGTCCATAGAATTGAGCCATAGCAATTAAAGTTATATTATTTCTGCCATGCATATGAGACCTAGGCCTCAAGGAGACCAGAATCTGAATCCTTGCTCACCCATGGAAATCCACTAGGTGACCTTCAGCAAGTCACATTCTCTCAGACTCAAAGGAGAGCAGTAGCAAACCTCATTTGAACAAATATTGCCAAGAAAAACCTGTGATAGGGTTGCCATAAATCAGAGTTGATTGGCACATAATGATGATGTTTTAATTAAGATAGTAAATTTGAACTGAATCATGTCTAATCTCACTAAAATCACTTGGTCAATGTAGTTACAAGTAGCTTAAGTCCTATTGTTTCCAGGTAAGGCAGATAGGCATTCTAATAGGAAAAAAATATATGAGGAACATGTATTTTTTTGCTCTTGAACAAATGCCTTGGCATACATCAAATATATGTTCAACAAAATTCACATTTTAAATCTCAGAGTACCAACCTGATCTCACTCAGTAAAGCTACACTTCCAGAAGCTCTTACAAATGTGTGGAATTCAGTGATAAAATTCATCTGTCTTCATGGCAGTGTCTAAGCTCTTCAGCTACATATCCCATTGAAATAAGTAAGTGTTCTGTAACAAATTCCTAGACCTCAAATCAGCAAAGTATGTTTCTTCTTAAATATTTCACTCAACCAACACTGGATGATTGCTCTTTCCAACATTTCTTTTAAATGTCAGGCTTCCTGTTTTGCACATGAGCTCAGTTACATAATATCAAAGGCTCAATTTAATTGTGCATATCCATGATGTATTAAAAGCTTAGTAGTTTTGATTGAACAAATGTAGAAAGTTTAATCCCAAATATCTGATCCTATCATTGCCATTTACACATAATATATCATCAGAATTTCTAGTAACTATATTGTCACGCTATCACGTACAGAGAGGGGGAAACCATGTTTGCTGGATCTTTTTGTTTATAAGACAGATGATTGGAAAGTCTTACTTTAGTAAATATTATTCTCAATTATTAAGTGAGATTTAATATTTGTTTACTATTAATGATTTGTATTATAAGACATGAAGACATGAACACAGGAGAAACAGGATTGGTTTCTACCCTTAGTGGCCTAGTTGGTCCTCATGCAGGGTTGCTCCCTGCAACCTTAGCCAATAACTGCTGCAGGGTGCATCCTGACACCACTGAGCTGTTTTGCACAACTGAAAAACATAGAAGCCTGGAACGATAATGGCTCAAAGCTTTGTGCATCTGCAGCCTTACATTTGGATTCCATCCCATGTGTCCTGAGAGACTCAATTATCTCTTTATGAAGACGTGGTTTATGATACAACACAGGAGGAACACCAAGTGATTCTGTGACTTAAGAGTAGCTGTAAGGTTTCCTGGTGATAGTATAAATTAGTGTTGGAAAAATGTTTCAGAAAGGGCAGCAGAAATACCAACCTTGTCACCTTGTAATTTCTCTTCTCTCAGTCTTTCATAAACATGTCAAGTTTAGATAAGAAGAGATGACTAAAGTATCTCAGGGTAAAACAAGACTTTCCCAAACTATTCCTTTGATGTAAATTCTGGAAAGTGTAGTGGTTTTTTAAAATAATAATAATAATAATTAAAACCTCCTAACTTACTGATCAGGAGGAGTAAAATGACTACACTTCCACAGGTTCCTAAAGAAATTGAAGAGACTAAGGGCCTGGACAGACAGGCACTTTGCACTGGCCTTGACCTGAACTAGGGGTGCATGGGGGCTAAGCGTTTACATGCTCAGCTACCCTACTGCGCACCCTAGCCACCATAATTGTGCTCACCTGTCCATACAGAGTGCCTCACCATGGGGACATCATCATTGCACATGAACATGCCAATTGCGCTCAGCGCACCTCCTGGAGGCCATGGCATTTGGTTGCCATGGTCTCCTTCCAAGGCAGTAAGGGGCGGCATCTTGCTATCCCTTTCTGCCAATCTGTCTAGCCCCTAAATCAGCTCAGAAGTGTACTCACACACAGCTGGAAAAATTGTTAGAGTCCTAAGTTTTACAATCCTTCATCTGACATACACTTTCCTGCTTCTGCAACCAACAAAGCAGTTGGCAGGGAAAAAAATAAGCAGGTATGAAGTCTGTGGAAAGTGGAGGAGTCCCTAAGATAGTTTTGGAAAATACTAAAAAAGAGCCTAAAATATGTAAATACCCTAAAGGCATCAGATTCCATCTGCTCTTGGAAGCTAAGCAAGGTCAGAACATTTTGTTTTCTGCATAAAAATACACCTGGTACAAATCTTCCACAGAATAAGGCTCAGTACAGACTGCTGAAAAATGGTGGCCTGCCGGTGCCTGTATTTCCTCCAGAGGGAAGCCACAACCGCCAAACCATGCAGCTTCCCTCTGGCAGGGATGGCATAACAAGTGTGCCACTGGCACACTCATTATGTAAGCACAGTACGGCAACGTGTGGATGCCGCACCGCGCTTATGTAACAATGTTGGCGCCCATGTATACAGGGCACCACCATTATTATGCCACTGCCATGTACTAGGGTTGTGGGGCATGTGGCCTAGTATGTGGCCAGGCCGGAGCAATGTGCTGGTCTGGACCGCTCCTAAGTCTCAATTAGATTATGAACATGTCAGCTAGAGTTATTGCATATTTTCTGAGTTATTGTTGGGAAGCCACAATTCTTCCATCAAACAATGATTATAATTCTATTCCACCAAGTCTGGAAGGGAGCAGTGTGTTTGATCAAAGGATGGGACAAGACAGACAGGCATTATTTCATTGTTCCTCCTTATCTCCCTCAATATTCCACTAACGTAAGCTCTATAAACTCCACTATGCTTTGGTAATACGCTGGAGAACCTTTCTTCCCATTTCCAATTTCAGCCTCCTTTTTCATTGCTCCCTTCTTCAGTCTCTAGTGGAAGAGGTTGCACCCTTCACCCTGATCAGAAGAAAAAGAAATTGATGTGACAGAGGTGGTAATGACAGAACTGTGACTCCTGAAGGCAACTTTTAAAGGGATAGAGCTAAGTTCCATTAGGGAGGTTGAGAGTTCTGGTTTGAAGCATTTAACAGAGGGCAAAGAGGTACATGAAAAAGGTTATAGAGTGCACCTGTCTGACCCTTCATGGTCCATAGCTCTGTTTTCAGTTAATTCACCATCTATGTAATATGTCATTGCTGCAGCAACTTAGACTTTGGTTGGTTTGACTAGTCTCATTTAAAAATGGGATCATCTTGGCAAGCTTTCTGAGAAGTCAGACAACCTTAAGATCATCTAGTAGTCTGACGGGTCTGGTGGCCAGGACTGGTAAACATGTGGCACTCCTTTAGTGATAGAATCTGGTTTGCATATAGAAGAGGAAAAACTCCCAGTGCACAGCCATATTAAACTTTCCTAATGATGTTTTCCTTTTCTTTTTCTTTTACAGTTGTTAAATCTGGTGCTGGCAACAATTCCGTGAGAATTGTTAAAATGAGAATTTTTTTAAAAAGGTTATACCTTAGTTCTTTTGTATAATTCCTCTAAAAACATAAACAAGCCATTGAGACAATAGTCTAGCAGCTGTAGTAATTCTCTTTTGAATCAGGAGAATGAATTGGAAGTTTTGTGCCATGTAACAGTGGCCTCTAGTGGAACGTTAGTAGTAATGTAATTGACATTTACTCCAGTCCATATGCAAATCAAATGGACTCTTCAGTATGCTCTTCTCCGTTAGTAATGCAAATTTGATTATTATGGATCATGTCATGACATGGCTCCAAATCACCAATATTCTAAAATAAAATATAAAATGCACTTCTTTCCAACTTCATAAACCATGCACAAGCCGTTGTTCCCTGAGGGACAAATATCCCTCAGATTAATATGTGGCCTTTGTTTGTTAGTGCATTTTGTAAAACCCTTTGAATGTATGCTTCTCCTTTCTGGAAGGATGAAGAACTCAACCCTCCCTTGGTAAACACTTATGTTTTACAGCAACTCCTCCTTTTGCTTTGTTCTCAGCCTTCTTAGAGGGCTGAGCTGCCCTATTACCTCGGTAAACCACAACCAAAATAATTCTAGTACAGCCTGGAGCCCTTTGACGTATACAAAGCACTTCACACATATACGGGCTGAATTGCTTTTGTTCTCTGCAGCTCCCATAGGCTAGGCAGATCTTGCTGCTAGCCAATCCGAAGCCAGTTGTCAGGTTGCACGCTCTATTTTTAGCATGCCTAAACACACATGCCCACAGGCACAGACGGTTTCACAATGAAAGATAGAAAAATGAACATCAGCCGAATAAAAGCCAATAGTTCCCTGTGTTTTGTAAAAGCATCTTAGCCCTTGAGTATCATCAGAATTAGAGAGACCTTTCTTGGGAGCTTTTTAGAAGGAAAAAAAGAGTCAGAAATTGAATGATTCTGGTTGTTCCTTTTTCAAAGAAAATTGCAAGCAGAGAAATAATAAAAATAAAAAGCTAGCTGACTGAATCTCAGGATTAAACTTGATAGAAATTTGAAAAAATATGTTTTATGTGTTTGCATTTCACGGACAATATGCCCATTTGGTATATACATCGTGGATCTTACTTGTTTATGTGCACTTTTCAAAACCTTTAAAATGCACCCTTTAAACATTTAAAGTAAAACAGGGTTGATTTTTTTTTAAAAAAAATTCAGAGCTTCATCAAAAGTGCATTTTTCTTTTGAAATGCACAAGAACTGTGCATTAATGCATAATATTTCAAATTGTCGGTATAAAGCTGAAGCAAACGTAAAATACTAGATAGATATAACTCATTTCAAGACATCATTTCCTTGTATTAACATTTAGGAAAATGAGAAACATGTTCTAATCTTAGCAGGAGCCTTTTTGGGAAATAGGGCTCCAACACTGAAAATTCAGGTGGGGTCCAGTACTTTTAATGGTTGTATAGATGTAATAATTACTCTAGGTGTTGCTAGTCACACAATCAGGTAACCAGGTCCCTAACCCCACTTGGGAAAGCATGTTTTATTTTTGAATCTCTGGTTTATATGTAGGTACATATATGTATATGTACACACAGCAAGGAGTAAGTGAAAGAGTGCAAAAAGCAAGTGTGTGTGTGGGAGAGAGCACTTGCTCTTAAAGTTAAGCATGTTTGAAAGAAAGAGTGTAGCTTAATCAAAATGCCAGAAGCAAAAGAAAATCTGGAACTGTGGGTGTCTGATAAGAAACATACATTATATTCTGTGGGAAGAGATTAATCTGAAATAAGGGCTATCTATTCTTTAGTATGAAATTCTTATTATCCTAGAAAAGGATAAAAAATATAAGAGTTTAAAATAAGAGTTTATAGTCTTTGTGTTATTTGAAATGCTCATATCATGAGAAAGCAACTGAAACACTACTGACACTATGTTTGAATGCCAGGCTAGTTTTGCTTATATTTGACCCCCCCCCCCCCCCCCAAAAAAATTTCAGAATCTGGGCTCAGCCATGGAAACCCCCTGGGTGACCTTGGGCAAGTCACACTCTCTCAGCCTCAAAGGAAGGCAAGGGCATACCCCCTCTGAAGAAACTTGCCAAGAAAACCCTATGATAGGTTCACCTTAGGGTTGCCATAAGTCGGAAATGACTTGAAGGCACACAACAACAACAAACCCGTTTTAGTTTGGATCCTGTAAAGAAAGCAAAATTTTTCATTAAAAGTTTAAATCAGTGCAAACTGTTCTGTTTATTAGTATGAGAAAGGATCTTGCATCTACTAGACCAAGTCGATGAAAGCTCATGCTATAATTTCTTTTTCACGGTTAGTCTCAAAGGTGTTTCAAGATCCCTTTGCATACCGATATTCCAGACAAACATGGCCCTCTCTTCTGCTTATTGACTGCCCTTATGAATTTATTCTCCACTAGAAGGAACATATCTAAATGAATGTAAAAGATGAAACAGTAATAACACATCATTCAATAGCATCTTTGGTAGGTACCTGTTTTCCATGCTTGTCACATACTCAACAATAATTTAAATATATGCTTCTGCCTGATGTTTTCATGCTTCTCTTTTCAATCAAGTTCTCATTCACACTGTTCTGTCTTTTCCCCTATCTTCTTAAGAACATTCTTAAGCAGCACTGAACTCTCAGTTAAAGGAGGAAGAGATCTCATTTCTTCATTCAGTCTATTTCTACACACAGACACTACTGGCTTATTCCCAATAAAAACTTTACTTAAAAAATATCTGAAAACATTTTCCAGAGCCCACTGTGTAACTGTGGACAAATCACATTCTCTCAGACTAGGAGGAAGGCTGATCGTCCATCTCAGAATACATCTTGGCAAGGAAACAATCTCTTTCAGTTTTTATAAAGTCAGAAAACATATAAAAACTAAAAGAGATCCTGTGGGATCAAGGTCAAGGCGTATTTAAGCCAGAATCTTCTTTTCTAGAGTGGGTGGAGTGGGTAGATGGATTGCTCTGGGAAGCCCTCAAGCATGAGGCAAACCCAATAGTTCCTTTATGCTCATCTTCAGTAATTAGTGTTGACAGGCATGCGGCTTCAGATTTGTTTTGGTTGTTGTTGTTGTTGCCGTCGTCATGTGCCATTAAGCTAGCTCTGTTTTATGGCAACCCTATCCTAAGGTTTTCTTGGCAAGGTTTATTCTGAATTAGGATGGTCAGCTTTCTTCCTAGACTGAGAGAACGTGATTTGCCCAAGGCCACATAGTGTGTGTTTTTTTTGTAGCTGAGTGGGGATTCAAACCCTGGTTCATCAGACATTGATATATTCATCATCCAAGAATTTATCTAGTTTCTGTTTAAAGCCAATGGACATGAGATTGGGTGTGTGATCCTCTATGTCATGGAGATGAAGGCCACTGACAATTCCAGAGAATGTAGAATTTTTTTTTTAACATCTATGTATTCAAGTGATGATTTGTATATATAAAAATCTAAAATATACCCTTGCATTGAATGCCAACATAGAACTGGTATTTCAGACTTCTAGTAATGCATAAGCTTTATTGCTAATGAACAATATTAAGAGGCGAGGAGGATAACATTCTGTCACCTGCACCTATAATGGATGCAAAAATCTTAGCCATGTAAGTTCTTGTTGTCATCGTAAATTTTTGTTGCCTCAACAAGAAACAATGCCACAGTGATTTGGAAAATTTTTGGATCATATGATTTTCACAATATTGCACAGCATGTCTGATAACACAATGTCAGCCAAAGCTATTGTGCAGTGTGAAGCAGAAAGCATATCATGCCCTTCCCTCAAGTTGTATAGCATCCAAAGCTAGTCAAATTATTTTAGCACTTGAGACAGCAAATTCTCTAAATTCTTACCCCCAACTATGGCAGTAAGAATGCTATCATGACCAAGTAGATAACTAGGAATGTGTTGCCACTTAATGATACTCAGAACCTCTTGTCTGAAATAACCACCTCATGCTGTGTAATGTCACCCTGGTCCTACACATTATGTAAAACTAACTACATCAGTCAACTTGCAAAGGAAAGTCACATATAGGAAATGAAACAGGCTAGTGTCATGGCAACATATGGGGAAGCCTCTTAACAATTTGAACTAGGTCATTGACCTCCATCTTAAATCGACTTTATTGTCTAAATGCACACCCTTCAATTTTTTCAATAGCAGCATGTTTATCCTCTGCCTCTACCCCAGACACCAAAGCCATCACCCTCTATCCATGATGATTGGGCTGTTAAACTACTGTCTTTAAATCAGAACATGTAAAATAATCCCACGTAATCTAGAAGAGAGGAATGCTCTGAATTTAGTGACTGGAGAACCCTTAAGAAATGCTGGTCCAAACATATCTGCTAAGTATGAAACCTGCCAGGTGAAACTAGGGACTGATTTTTATCAACAGAGGTTAAAAACACACTGCAAAAATAAACCAGTTTGAAATCATTTTAGCTGTTCAGGCTCAGTGCTAGGGAATCTTGGGAATTGTAGTTTATTGTGGCATCAGAGCTCTCAGACAGAGAAGGCTAAATCTCTCACAAAACTACCAGTTCCCAGAATTCCCTAGCATTGAGCCAGGGAAGTTAAAGTGGTCTCAAACTAGATTATTTCTGCAATGTATTTTGGGCCAAAGATGGCTATTTAGTTCTGAATGTTTTGGGTTTCCAGCAAAGTACCACCTTCCTTACCCAACAATACTGCCATCTCTCAAGTCTTTATGTGCTCTTTTCTCTTGGCAGTAATACTAAGCATGAAGACATAGATTGGCATAATTTAACTGCCAATATATCTAATTTTCCTTTTTATAACGTTTATAATAAATCTTCATTTAGGCATCATATATCTTTCCAGCATTAACTTTACTTCATTTCCTTTAGCCTGCAGTCCACATATTTGCTTCCCTCCCCTTTCCTATTTCCTATCAGGACATGGATATGTTTCAAAATTGGGAGATTTTATAAATATTTCACATGCTGGCAAAGGCTTTTTCTTTGCTCATGGGTTGTCAGCCTAATATACAGATTAAACGAAGTTTTCACAGAGTCAGCTCACCCAGCATGAATTCTGTTAGCTTTTGCTGATCCCATTATGTACCATGATGTGAGAGTGGGGATTGTGCTGCATAAATATTAATCTAGCATCTTTTGAGATTTCACTCCTCATTCATTTGCTGCCTGACCCCCTTTGCCATTTCTCTCCTGTGTAATCATCACTGCTGAGCAAACCAATTGGAGGGGGGGGGGGGGGAAAGAATTTTCAAGATTAAAACATCAGACGAGGAAGAGATTAACATGCATAGGCAGGAGGGCAAGGAGGAGTCCATTTGGGATTATTTGCTTTGGAGTTTTAAACTCTGATCCAGAATTCTCTGATTTGCCTGTAGATGTGGACAGATTAAAATGTTGCTCCAAAGCACTGGTAGTCTGAAATTGATTCCAGTTCTGTTAACAGATGGTGAAAATATGGGGTATTATTCTTACCTACTGTGGGGAACACTGTGCATGGTTCTCCATCCTACACAATGAGGATTTGTTTTTTCTGTGCTAACACATGCCCATCAGTCCATAGGGTGGAGCTGTAGCATTTATTAAATAATTGATATGCACTCACTTTCTCCCAACAAGGACCTAAAGGGGCCTACAATGATTTAAAAGAAAACTCAGCTTAAATCCTATTTTACCAAAGTTAAAAAGCAATTAAAGAATTCTTTTTAAAAAGCACATAATGATTTTTTAAGAAAACATACAGTGAAAGTGAAACCAAACTCTTATAACCATGGAATGTGAATTCACACCAGTCATTTATGATACCTCCTGTGGCCCCATCTACCCCCACCTCCAGTTAGTCATAGGAAAGCTCCTCCAGCTCTTTGACAAAAATGAGTGGGGGACAATGTGGTCCTCAATAAACCACTTTTAAAGAAGCCTTCCCTTGACCCCCTGCACATAAACAACTACAGGCCTGTTTCATTGTTACCATTCATAGGCAAGGTAATTGAAAGGGCAGTTGCCATTCAAATTCAAGCAGTCTTGGAAGAAACGGATTTTCTAGATCCATTTCAAACCTGCTTTGCAGTGGTTCCGGTCCTACCTCTCGGGCAGATTCCAGATGGTGTTGCTTGGGGACAGTTATTTGGCCAAGAGGGAGCTTAGGTCGGGTGTCCCTCAAGGCGCGATTCTGTCCCCAATGCTGTTCAACATTTACATGAAGCCGCTGGGTGAGATCATCCAGAGACATGGGGCAGGGTGTTATCAGTATGCTGATGACACCTAAATATATTTCTCTATGTCTCAGACTGCTGCAGTGACTAAGGAGGGCATCTCTTCTCTGAATGCCTGTCTTAATGCGGTAATGGACTGGATGGGAAAACAAACTCAAGTTGAATCCAGGTAAAATGGAGGTACTTGTAATAGGGACTCCCAATCCGGAAATGGAGTTATGCCCGCCAGCTCTGGATGGGATCACACTTCCCCTGAATGATTCTGTTCTCAGTCTGGGGGTGCCCCTAGACTTGTCCCTTCACCTGGTGGATGCGACGGCCAGCAGCACTTGTTATCAGCTTCGGCTGATATGCCAGCTGTGCCCCTTCCTGGAGCAGGGAGACCCTGAAACAGTGGTACATGTGCTAGTAGCTCCTCGGCTCGACTTCTGTAATGCGCTCTACATGGGGCTACCCTTGTGTCAAGTTTGGAAACTTCAACTGGTACAGAATATGGCAGCCAGGTTGGTTACTGGTACATCTAGATCTGCCCACATCACAACAGTTTTAAAATCCCTTTACTGGCTGCTTATTAGTTTCCAGGCAAGATACAAGGTGTTGGTTTTAACCTTTAAAGTCCTACACGGCTTGGGTCCTGACTTCTTGCCGGAGCATCTTCTCCCATATAATCCACCCCACATTCTTCATTCCGCTGGGAAGAATCTACTACAATCTAAGAGGACTAGACTTTCAGCAGTGACCCAGAGATCCTTTTCATCAGCCGCTCCTAGATTCTGGAATGACCTGCCAGTTGGAAACCTATAAAGACAGATATCTTCTGGCAGGTCTTTCCAGACCAGAACACCCTTGCTTACCTGGCTCTCCCTCTCTTTTCCTTCATCCTCCATCTTCTATCTTTTACCCTACCCAGACTCCACTTGAAATTTTAAAATCTCATTTTAGTGTATTTGTATACTAATGTTTGTAATTTTTCTTTTTTGGTTTAATCTCTTTTTAGGACTCGATTATGTTTTTATGTTAGAGGGGAGGGTTGGGGATTCTGGAATTTTTAATACATTTCTCTTTTAACTGTTTGTTATTTTACTGCTGTAATCCGCTTGGATTCCCTGAGATTAAGTGGAATACAAGTAAAAATACTATTAGTTTGGGAGATTTTCAAAGCTTTGTTTAGCAATTGTGCAGTGCCCATAGCAGCTGGAGTATATAGAATTCCACAGTCTGTGAACAGCCACCAAGAAGGCCTTATTTTGTTTCCCCACCAAAGGTGCTTGGGAGGCTGTTGGAATTGAGGGAAAGCATTTCCCTAGAGATCCAAAACTTAGGCAGGTTTATAGTTTGGAAACAACCAAAACAGAAAAGTTCTTGAGTAGAGAGGCTGAATAAATGAATAAATGAATGTTCCCATATTTCTCTCAACAGGGGGCACAAGCTGGCTCTCAACATAGATTAAAACAAAATATAGCTTTAAAAAACTATTCAAACAGCTAAGTAAATGATCCTGTTTAAAACAACTTTAATTTAAAACAGTTTACAAGCATTTACAACATAACAATGTGCACACCCCATTAAAAACCCATTCTGCAACAACTAGTTAATTGTCAAGAGCCTGCCTTTGCTTACTGGCAGGAGAAGTGAACGAGGGAACTGAGGAGAATGAAAATCATCCAACAGCATGAATGGGTTAGACAGCTACCTCAAGAGAAGCCATCAGTTATTGCAGCACTCACTCTGTCTCACGTGCATGTAGGCTGAGAGATGTTGCCCAAAGACAAACTTCCTGGCTTGGGAAACAGGGACTTGGGGGCTTAGAATGCTTGCCTTAATTAGCATTGTGACTCCATAATTTATGACTTTCACTGTATGATTTTATGCAAGATTGTTATCCCTGAGCTCTCATGAGGGTGAGTAGGACACAAATGAAAATAAATGATAGAATTTATATAGATAGATAGGTGAAAGACAGACAGACAGAGAGACAGGGCTCTAGAAATAATCATAAGCATAGCAATTCTTCCATGGTTCATATTTTAATTCAACCTGGAGCATAACTCAACACTTCCCCCACTACCTGCAAATCACTCACAATCCTCTAATCCTTCTCTCTATTCTTCTACTAAGCATTTACTTAGAGACAGTACAGATGGGCACTTTGTGCTGTCCTGGGCCTGAAAGTAGGGCTAGGTAGGGCTCGGTGTTTACATGCTGCAAGCCCTACTATTGGCAGCCATGCACCATCTTGGCATGCACCCATCCATACGTGGCATGCCATGATGATGCATGGGTGTCAGAGCGCCCAAACAGCACTCTGTGGAAGTGTGCCTGTAATGCTCCTAAGAAGAAGCTGCCTAGAGCAGCTCCTTTTAGGGAGCACATCAATGCCATAGCATGTGACACTGACCAGGTCAAGCCCTATAGTTGCTTTGTTTGTGATGAGAAGCAACTGGGAGCTTTGGCAGGATTCATGTGGTCTGTGGGCTTCTTCAGAATATGAACCAAAATCAGTGGCCAGTTGCAAAACAGATAGGAGAATATGCGTAAAGAAAATTGTCAGGAAGGTACTGGGGGTGCTTCGGTTAAGATACTGGTCTATGACTAAAATAAACGATTGATTGACTGATTGATTGAAGGTACTATATATGTTGTGTACTTACAGGGGGGGGGGAATAATGGTGGCATAACCTCCCCTAAGAATTCTGCCCCCAAATAATTTTTGTTATTCCCAAACATTGCATAGACTGAAACGCTGAAAATAGTTCACACTTAGAACTCTTATATTTTCCGTGTTTGCATTCTCTTTCTTCGGATACCCAAACTGTATTTCTAAATGCTCAACTAAAGTTACTGCAATATTAGAAATGTGTGTAGTGAAGGAAATGTTTATTGGGAGAGGACAAGACTCTTGTTTCCAGGATCAATGTGCTCATTTTCCAGCCCCCAACTATGTTTACCCTGCTGAAGAGGATAGAGTGAGTTCCAGGATGTCTTTCAGATGCTCTTGTGCCTCCTATGCATAACTGTTCTGATGTCATCATTGGCAAGGATCACAGGGAAAGTGGAATTGCCATAGACACTGTGAGAGTAGCTTATTGATGTTACCTCATTAGCGTTTGCAGCTCAAGCTATTCATAACATCTGGCTTTGTGAATGGAAAACGCCCTGTGCTATAGTGGCATGACTGTCACTAAGGTAGTGGGACTGTAGGACCAGCCTACCAAGGATCTGATCTTTGTGATTAGACCTTCATCTGAAATACTTTGCCATATTACAGCTTGAGTAGATGTGTCACATCACATTGGCTCACATTAGATTACATGCACTTCAGTCAATCAGCTCTGTGAAAGGCGCCATACGCTATAGCTTTTTGGAACGCTTCAGGGTTAAAGTCCTCACAGCTGTAGGTTACAATACTTGCTCTCATGCTGGAATAAAAAAAAGGAGGAAAGGGAGAACAAGCAGAAGCAGAGCATGCATGCATGCATGCATGTGTGTGCCACTCTTCATTTAGGGCACTAAATATTTACACTCTGTTGTACTAGACATTTGGGAGCATATTTTCCCTACTCAGAAAACCTCAATAAACTACAGTGGCAACTGAGTCAAATTTCTATTATAATGTTAAAAATAATCTGGAACAATAAAAAAAAACCTGAATGATTTATGTATTTAAATTCAATAAGAATTCATGCACTTTATGTTTTGATTATGCTGGTATTCATAAAAATCATAGAACTTATTTATTTTGATTTCTATTCCACAGGAATCTATAGCTAGATACAATTAAGGCAGCAATTCTTCTCTAATTTTGTTCTTAAAGGAAGCAAAGAGTAATATTTTTTTTAAAAAAACAGCATTTTCTGTGTGAAAATATTATTTTTTGTACAGAAAGTGCTAATTCCTGTGCAGAATGTTCCTTTTTCTGCACAAAAATGCCGCATGCAAGTTTTGTACACAGTAGATTCCAAAGTGCAAAGACTTTCAATTCGTCCAGGATTATTCTCATCAGTGTTTCCTGAAACTCAGGAAACACATTTCTGGCCATTTTTAAATATTCTTTCCAGTATAAATGGTACATAAATGGCACAACATCTCACTCAAAAAAACATTGGTTTAATATAACACTACCACCAAATTGCTGGTCTGGATACACTGAAGAAGGAACCTTCATGTATATATGAATTGTCTGGTATTTTTAAAATTCAGGAAGCAAATGCTGTGTATAGTGTCCCAAACAATGAATCAGCTTATTCATAATCAAAAGTCACCCCTATTTTCTTTATTTGCCTATGGATGCCTATGGTGTATATTCTAATCAGACAGTGCTTGGTAGCAGTCAGAATTCAACTTTCTGTACATTGGAAAGACCACAGAAGACTCATAATTAGAAAAGGTTTAGGTAACACTTAGAACTGGCATTGATAGAGAAATTGACTTAAAAAAATAATTTGAAAAGTATTGGCAGGAGGGATTCTTTTGGAAATACCTGTATATTAGGCCTATGACATACATTCTTTTCATATATGTGTAGCTCATCAAGAGATCAGCTATTTGGTCTGGAGGAATCTGGTTTAGATTTTTACTGCTTTCAGCGAGAACATGATTTATCTAAATATGAAATCTGTTCTATACAAATGCTCAATAAAATAATCTATTTTTAAAAAAAAAAAGTAGGTTTGACTGACAGATAGTAACTTCCCTAAAGCCATTTTGCAAATGTCATGGTTAAATGAGGTTTTGAAACTGGGTCATCTAACATTATCGCCTCACCACTCAGCTACATTTTAATAGATCGTCGATAAACAAAACTCTTCATAAAATGAGTGCAATGGATATTTTTTTTCCTTCTCTTTCAAGCACATTGATAATTTTTATAAGGGAAAACAGGCAACTGTTATATTTCCAAGAAGTTCAATGGTAAACATTGTGAAATTGTTTATGGGTTGCCTGTGTTACAAATTATTTTATTTGACCAATTCTCAGATCAAGCTTCACAATTTCAAGGAGAATTCTGATTCCTTCAAGGAAGTAAAGCAATAGTTACTCAAGAGGCACAAATCTATAAATTATGATTTCTTAAGTTTACTCTTGTTTCTATCATAAATTTATTCTGCATCAGTCTGCATATTTTTTTAAAGTCTGCATGAAAAAAAGCATGTTGTACATGTTCTCCATAACACATCCATTTTTGTCATGTTCGTTTAATTTACACATTTTTGTGAGCAGTTTTGCTGAATATAATGTTGGGTTGTATTCCCACCCTCATGAACACATGTATGTTTTTGCAATATAGGGATTTTCACTGCAAAATTTGGAGAAGAATAAATGCTGAAAGATAACTATATTCCACTTTGTGTATTGATCTGGAACGTGTAACTGAATAACCTCTTGTTGTGTGTGTCAGGAAGTGTGAGAGGCAACAGCGGATCTTCCAAGGAGGCAAAGGTGAAATTCAAAATAGGGATTATCCAAATCACAGTTCAGGCCTTTAGCCTCTATGCTACACATTTGGGATTGCATTTGAAACCATTTTAGTTACTCCTGAGAAATAGGAAAGCTCAGTTATAATCCCCCCTTCCCCCCCAGACTATACTGGTAACTAATTAATTCTTAAGATTAATTTGGCATGTAGATTATGAGGGTGTAACGATTCCCTTCACATATAAACATGGGTTCTTATTCAGTTTCACAGGCAGTATTGAAGTGGAGTATGAAAGAGAGCCTTGAGACCGAGTATGAGACAGGTTAATTCCTAGCTACATTTTTCCTGCCATAACATTTTACCCTTTTCCAGTATGATTTCCATTAATTGACCTTGTTTGAAGGCTAAAAGGCAAATTAGATGAGAAGAACACAGTGTGTTCTTAAACTGCAAAGACAGCCTGTAGTTCCAGAAAATGAAAGATCACCTTAAGCTGATGCTTTGAAGTTTCACTGATGTTTTTCCTAACTCATTTCCTCCCATGTGGAAAAAGCTTGCCCAAAGCAATCCCAGAAGAGAAAAATATTATTTGGCTAACTGAGATACATGTGATTCTCATAAATTGTGAACACATCAAACAGGTGAGTCAGGCTGTTTTTCGACAGACATTTGGCTTAAAACATCCACATTTCCCAGCTAATTACATTGTTTGCTGATGATGGTACAGCTTGCCATTTTACTTGTGCTTAGAAATTAGTCTTGGAACAGCTCTATTTAGTCAATGTTTTCAGCAAATTTTGGATCTTCTGCAGCAGCTGGATAATTTTCATCTACTGGACTCGGAATACAAATTCTACCTTTAAATTTATTCCACAGAGTCTGATAGCTCCTTAAGATCTAACTAAGATATTATGGCATAGGTTTTAGTATCCTCTGAAAGGTATTTACTCCAGTTATTGGAGTGAGAATGTATACAGGAAGCTGCTTTCTTCATATTGTGCCCGTTTTTCAATGATGCATTGCTTAGGAGCTTTGTTTTATTTTGTTTTAAATTTTTGAGTAGATTGGCTGTCAAATAATTTTATCTTTCTGAATCTTTTGATCATTGTTATCATATGCTATATTTAAAATAGCATGTTAGACAATTTTTAGTAAGTTAGACCAAGACCAATAACAGATTTTTAGTCTTTTGTCCAAATGAACAACTATTGTCAGGAAATCAATCAATCAACCAATCAATCAATATTGAAAGGAAAACCAGGGTTCTATTCCCCACTCAGCCATGAAAATCCGCTGGGTGATCTTGGGCAAGTCACATGACCTCAGCTTCTGGGGAAGGCCATGACAAACCTCCCCTGAACAAATCTTGCCAAGAAAACCCTATGACAGGTTTGCTTTAGGATTGGCATGAGTCAGAAATGACTTGAAGGAGCACAACAACTATCACCAACATTTTCTAGTCTTCACATTCCTATAAAGAGCAAGAAAATTTACTACTTTGATTCATTCTAGCAAAAGTAGACCATACACAGAAATAAATAACTGTGATTGACTCTCATTTCTTCTTATATACTACACTGATTTGAGCATTGAGAGGCAGCATAGTATAGTGCTTTGAGTGTTACACTACAACTCTGGAGACCAGGGTTTCAATTCCCTGCTCAGCCATGGAAATCTACTAGGTGACTTTGGGTGAGTCAAACATTCTCAGCCCCAGAAAACACCATGACTAGGTTCACCTTAGGGTCTCTATGTCAGACTTGAAGGTACACAGCAACAACAACAACAACAGTGATAAAACGAACATTATCAGCCCTATCACTTCAGGGGGCACACTGTGTTATCATTACCTCTGACTACTCCATGCACTTGTTTGGGTCTTGGAAACAAAATTCATGCATCTTTTCTTTCTCCAAGAGTGATTCAGCTCTATTCACAGAAAATAACAAGGAAAACAAAAAACAACAACATAATAATAATCATATACTTTAATTATAATAATTCAAAGCAACAGATACAATAACATCACTGACCATAATCTTTTGTAGTGAAATATTCAAATGATATAGTATCCAATGTCACTGGTTAAGTACATCAACTTTAGGGCTTTATTTTACCAGGTACACTTCATATACCTCTTTACTACTCAGGTCCTTCATTAGTCTCTTCACTAATGTATGTCAGATGTCCAAGTGGCTTCTTTCTGTATCAGTTCTACTCTCACACATATGATTTCTCAGAAAGCCTCTTGAATTCTAAAGTTCCAGTGAATCCCTGATTTTTCCTATGCATATCTGGTATTTCATTTTAAACTACAGTAATTGCTACTTGTTATCAGTTATATTTAACTTGCTATAAAAACAAATGTTATTCTGGGTAAGTTCATTGAGCTGTTATGTTGACATGCTGATTAGATCTTTCAGAGTATTTATTAAAACTTTCTGATTTTTGAGGAAATAGCTGATCCTAGCTTTAAATTCAACTTTCATTTAGAAACATTACACAACAACTGTTAAAAAATAATATGCCTCAGAATATCCACATTATTAGGCTATTAATTTATTTTGAGACTTCTACTCTGTTTTATGTTTCCAAGTGGAGGATTCAAGGTAAGTAACTTCATACAGAAAAAAAAGGAAATAATAAAATACATAATAAATGCAAACAAAACATCACACCTAAAACAAAACAAAGAACAAACTACAACAGAAAACCAGAGTTCCAAGTCAAACCTGCCTGTGAAAAAACAATTGTTCAAATGACTGCAGTACATGTTGCAGTAAATTCCACACTGCATACTTATTGTAGCTATCATATCTGTAAGCAAAGCACCAGACTTACCAAAGAGGTCATTACCAAACCCATGTATAACCAATCTTGACAGATGTCTTGAGAGATAGAATAGAACCATAGGACATGAATCTTTGGCTCACCACTACCTCCTCCTGCACCAGCTGAAAATGGCAGCCTGTCTCATGATCCGGTTTGAAATCTCAAGAATTACACCAGATCTCGGACAAAGTCCTGTGATGGCAATGTCATTGCGAGACTTTGCCCAAGCATAAAACCCCAGTGGCTGGCCTGAAAGAGGCTCGGCACAACTGGAACCCCTCTGGATGGTGTCAAGGCAAAACATCTCTTGAGAAAAATAATGGAACCCTAGGATATGAACCAGTGGCTCACCACTAGCCATCCCGTGCATTTCTCAGGCCGCTGCCAGCTTTCCCTAGTTATATTTTGTAATTTTATGGTAGGGGACAGGGAAGCATTCTTCTTGCTGAATTCTAATTGCTCATAGACCTTGTCACACTGGGCAATCATAGCACTATAATTCCATTTTTAACTGCAATGGCTGCATCCTATGAAATCTTGCACCTTGTAGTTTGGTGAAGCACTGAAGTTGTCACGCTGAGAATTCTAAATCAGAGGCTGTACAAACTGTCACTTTGTGCCAGCCTGAGCATTTGCACGCTCAAAATCCTTACCACACCACCCGGCCGCCATTATGGCATGCGTCTGCCCATACAGAATGCACCATGATGACACACGCTGGACCCAGTGTCCAAATGGCACTCTGTGGAATGGGCATCATAACGTCACTCCACGGTGCTTATGATGCCCCTTCCAGGATGCAAAAAGGAGTCCCTTTTGGGGGCTTCTTTTTGCTCCTCCTGGGGAGGAGCGGCCTCCATGTGGTTGCTGCGGCCTCCATCCGAGGTGTCACCCGGTACGATAACTCATGGTGTCACCCCCCCCCCCATTGACCTCCTCCTATTACACATCATACATAATCTTTAGTCAGGTTTTTTGTACTAATGTTACTTATTAATTGTAATTTCTGCATATCACTGAATGTCATGGTACAGTATTAGTTGTGACATAAACCACTAGCAAAATTAAAATCATACCTTTAAATTACAATATCATATGCACAGTCTCAGTGCATTTATATATACAGAGTTTCATGCAGTTTAAGTGGAAATTTAATAAACGGTGATGTTTTTAAAGAAAAATTTAAAAGAATAAAATTTTTATTTTTTTTAAAGTAAATTTAAAACAACATCCTGAGACCTTTAATTTCTCCTTTCACTGAGTCTCAGTCAACTCACACTATCTCTTCAGCATTTTAATGGGACACAGACAAATGCCAGAGCCCATCTCTCCCCCCCCCCCCCCCCCGAGCAGATGTTAGAGGGGTAGTGATGTCACCCTTTCTTAGGGTGTCACCTGGCATGGTCCACACCTCTCACAACTTCCTAGTGACATCACCACTTGGTAGTTAAAAGTGGAATCATTGTGCTGCAATTCTGTAGAGTGAAGGGAGCTCAGGTGCAACTGGAACATGAGGAATGCCCCTGTGCTTTCACTCCATATTGTCCAATTTATGTCTGGAGGGTTTTGAAAATTACCAATTGGGATGGGGATCATATTGAGCCCACAGAACACATGGGTACTTGAACTGCTGCCAATTATTTTTTCTGCAACTGATATTCAAGAGTAAGATGCCAGATTTGCCACAGAATTTTGATGACAACAATGTACATGTAGCAGAAAGACAGGAAGGAAGGAGGAAGGGGAAGATGCAAAAAGCAGATATTTTCCTGGTGAAAGAAGCACTTGTAATATGGTTTCTGTTGTGGTGGGAGTGATTTTAGCGATAGCACAAGCTGGAACCAACTTCGGTTGATATGCCAACTGTGTCCCTACCTGGACCAAAAGGGCCTTGAAGCAGTAGTACTTGCACTGGTAATCTCTTGTCTAGCCAGATTGGTCACTGGAACACCTAGGTCTGCCCATATAACACCTGTGTTAAAAGCTCTTCACTGGCTGCCGATTAGCTTCCGGGCACAGAACAAAGTGTAGGTTATTACCTTTAAAGCCCTTCATGGGTTGAGCCCAAGTTACTTGAGGGAATGCCTCTCCCTAAACTATGGAACACCCTACTGGAAGAGATCCATCTTATCACCACTTTAGATGTCTTTAAGAATGCACTGAAGACGGATCTCTTCCGGTGGGCTTATCCATCCGACCTCTTTTAGATCTTTAAGATAAAATGCTTCACTTCTGGTTATGATGTATGTTTTCTAAATGTTTTAGATGTTCTAGATGTTTTAGCTATTTTATTGATAATTACTAATAATGTCTGTGTTTTATTGATTGTATTTTATATCTGTACTGTGTTGGTTTGTTGATGTAATACAGCATTGATCTGCAGGGAGAGGCGGGAAAATACAAATAAAAATTATTATTATTATATTATTATTATTATTGTAACACAATAGAACTGTAAAAATAGCTGGGTCCCTGCATGTTATCAACTTGTATAAAATGTAACAAGAAAAGATTTAGCAGCCAGTCTTGTCAGCATTGTATTGTTGTAGCTGCTGTCCACTGACCTGGGATACCTATCTGTCATTCTCATTAACTGTTAGTTTAGTGGTTATGCAGGATATTTTTTTAAAAAAATATTTATTGTGCATGGAACATGAGAGTTCTTAAATAGTTCTGCCATAATACTTTACCTAGAGAATGTCTGTTTCTGGCCCACTACAGATGGGCCTTTTAGCACATAAGGAATACGTGCTAGGGTTGCCTCGGGGTGTCGCTTACAGCACGTATTCCGTATGTCAAAATGAAGGCGCCTTATACAGGGCACCATTTTGACGTGATGGATGCTTAGCGTCTGCACATTGTGGCACACTCGTGACATCACGAGTACACCATTGGTGCACTTGGGCATCACAAGTGCACTGGGAAAAGAATCCGCTTTTTGCGGGTTCTTTTTCTGCCGGTGGGAAACCACGTGGTTTATCCGCTGGGGCTTCCTGCCAGCAAAAAAGGAGGTGCTGGCAGAGCATCCTTTTAGGACACTCTGTATTGGGCCTCTGTGTCTTTTAAAAAATATACATGTGCATAGCAGAATGAAACATTTTGGTTCTTGACAAGTTTGGTTCTTGATAAGGTTTCAGGGAATCAGCTGTAGCAGGAGAAAAACAGGGGAAATAAACAAATAAACATTGCCTGAATACTGAAGAAACCAGAGAAGAAAAACAAAAAATGTTTTCTTTACATATTCCCAAAAATGATTAGTTACACACTTAAAAACACTCCTATATATCCAAATTATTGGTGATTTTTAAAAACAATGCATATTACTGGTGATTGAGCAAGCACATGTGTGTAAAAGCCTAATGCAATTTCTCAGTGCCAGGGAATCGTCAGCTCCCTCTAGTGTCAGGCTTTGGGTAGGAAGTTGAAAGAGATGGATGCACAGGTTGTCATCTCATCTCTTCTCCCAGTCAAAGGAAGGGCATGGTTCAGGAAGGGAGAAGAAAATAGCAGAGGTGAATAACTGGCTCCGCAGATGGTGCCACCAATAATGATTTGGATTTTTGGATCATGGTCTGAGGTTCCATGAGGAGGGACTTCTGGCAAGGAATGGGTTGCATCTCACGCCAGTTGGCAAAAATGTTTTTGCCAATAGTCTCAAAAATTTGATCAGGAGGGCTTTCAACTGAGTTATGTGGGGGAGACCGTATTCTGGAAGGCAAAAGGTCTGGAGAAAATAGTCAAACTGTCATAGAGGTCATAAAGGGATCAAGACAAATAGTGCAAGGGCCCAAAAGTGGGATGCAAAAAAACTTGCACATGTAGCAAGTAGGGGTGACCCATGCTCTAAGATGTCTCTACACTAATGCACAGAGCATGGGAAATAAGCAAGATGAACTTGAACTCATAGCACAACAAAGCAAGTATGATATAATATGCATTATTGAAACCTGGTGGGATGAGACTCATGATTGGAATGTAGCAATACCGGGGTATAACCTTTGCAAGAGAAATAGGCCAAACAGGAAAGGAGGAGGAATAGCCTTTTACGTCAGGGACATTTACACCAGTGAAGAGATCCAGGACATCAATGTTGGAAGTCAGGTGGAGAGCTTCTGGATAAAAATTAAAGTGGAAGGAAACAACAGGAACGTAATTGTGGGAGTCTAGAGAGTGCCAGAGAGGTTAAGAAAATGAAAAAGGTCTTTTGGGGGGTATGTCCGCAGCAAAAGGAAGAAGAAGGAAATGGTAGGGTGACTGTGTGGAGAAGATGGCGAAATGCTAACAGGGGATAGAGAAAAGGCAGAATTATTCTACACCTTCTTTGCTTCAGTCTTCTCAGAAAAACCAAAGGGTGCTCAACCTGAGGAAAATGGAGCAAAGAACAGAATAGGGGAATTTCAGCACAGAATAAGTAAAGAGATAGTACAGGAATATCTGGTTAATCTAAATGAATATAAGTCTCCAGCACCTGATGAACTACATCCAAGAGTATTAAAAGAACTGGCTAATGTAATATCGGAGCCATTGGCAATAATCTTTGAGAACTCCTGGAGAACAAGAGAAGGCCCAGCAGACTGGAGGAGGGCAACTGTTGCCCCCATCTTCAAAAAGGGGAAAAAAGAGGATCCCAACAATTATCGTCCAGTTAGTCTGACATCTATACCAGGAAAGATTCTAAAGCACATCATTAAACAGAGAGTCTAGAAAGCAATGCCATATCACAAAAAGTCAATACAGGTTTCAGAGAAAGAAGTCATGCCAGACAAATCTGATCTCTTTCTTTGATAATACTACCAGCTTGGTAGATGAAGGGAATGCTGTGGATATAGTATATCTTGATTTCAGTAAGGCTTTTGACAAGGTTCCCCATGACATTCTTGCAAACAAGCTAATGAAATGTGGGCTAGACAAAGTAACTGTTACATGGATTTGTAATTGGTTGACTGGCTGAACCCAAAGGGTGCTCAACAATGGCTCTTTTTCATCCTGGAGAAAAGTGACCAGTGGGGTCCCACAGGGTTCTGTCTTGGGCCCAGTGCTGTTCAACATCTTTATCAATGACTTGGATGACAGAATTGGGGGCATACTTATCAAAATTGCAGATGACACCAAATTAGGAGGAGTAGCTAATACCCCTGAGGACAGGATCAAAATTCAAAATGACCTGAATAGACTAGAAAGCTGGGCCACAGCTAACAAAATGAATTTCAACACAGAGAAATGTAAGGTAGTGCACTTAGGGCAGAAAAATGAAATGAACAGATATAGGATGGGGGACACCTGGCTGAATGAGACTACATGTGAAAGGGATCTAGGAGTCCACATAGACCACAAATTCAACATGAGTCAACAGTGTGATGCGGCAGCTAACAAGGCCAATGCGATTTTAGGCTGCATCAATAGAAGTATAGTGTCTAGATCAAGGGAAGTAACTGTGCCACTCTATTCTGCTCTGGTCAGGCCTCACCTGGAATATTGTGTCCAATTCTGAGCATCACAATTTAAAAAGGATGTGGAGAAACTGGAGCATATCCAAAGGAGGGCAACTAAAATGGTGAAGGGTCTGGAAACCATGCCCTATGAGGAATGACATAGGGAGCTGAGGATGTTTAGCCTGGAGAAGAGAAGGTTAAGAGGTGATATGATAGCCCTATTTAAATACTTGAAGGGATGTCATGTTGAGGAGGGAGCTAGCTTGTTTTCTGTTGCTCCAGAGACTAGAACCCGGAGCAATGGATGCAAATTTCAGGAAAGAGGTTCCACCTCAACATTAGGCGGAACTTCCTGACAGGAAGGAACTGTTCAACAGTGGAACAAACTCCTTCAGAGTGTAGTGTAATCTCCTTCCTTCGAGGTCTTTAAGCAGAAGCTGGATGGCCATCTGTCGGGGATGCTTTGATTGAGATTTCCTGCATGGCAGAGGGTTGGACTGGATGGCCCTTGCGGTCTCTTCCAACAATATGATTCTATGATTCTATGATTCACTGAATCGTTCAGGGAGAGGAATTTCCTGTGAATGCGATTCCTCAACATTTGAGAGGCGATTTACCAGTGCTTTCAGCACTGGTGTAGTATGATTATATATTTCCTGTGGAGTTGATCTCCTAGAAGCCATTATGGTGTCTATAACTTGAGATGTGTAATCACATTTTTCTAACTTCATCCTCTCAATTCCCATGCAGTTAATTTTAGCCGATCTGGGTTTGAGTGCCAAATCAGGCCTTGAGTTAACAAGTCTACTCTCTCTGGTAACTGAACTGGACGACTGATTAGCAATTGTTCAATTAGAGGATACCATGGCCAATTTGGAGTTACCAATATTACATGAGCTTTCTCCATCTGAATTTTGTTTAAGACCGTTTGAATGATTTTTATTGGTGCAAACACATATAATGTTCCTTTCAGCCATTCGTTGTTCAAGGCATCTATCTTCTCTGCTAAAAAATACTTCTCTATTGAATAATAATGGCAAACTTTGTAATTCCTGTGATTTGTGAACACACCTACCACAAAGGGGCTGAATTTCCTGTTCAGAGTCTCAAATTTCTCCAAATTCAGTTCTCATTCAGATGGATTTATTTGATTGTGTCTTGAAAGAGGTCAGAAGCTGAGTTTCATCTATCTAACCACAATGGCCACTTGGTGTCACACTTGTTCCCCTTCAGTTTTGTATATTCAATATAAATTAATTCTCTCTCTCTCTCTCTCTCTGAGTATTGGTGGGAGGGAGCATAATATCCCTTTGAAGTAATGATGCTTCCCACTGCATGAAAATATGCAGAAAATATCTAGAACTGCTTGCCTTATATGATGTGAAGAAATTTAATTAGCAGTTCCACACAAAATGTACCAGTCAGGTTTTATCTTAACATTCATGATGCTTATTTGCATCCTCAGAAATAAGTAACTATTTAAACAGAGACTGGAAACACAATATGTTGACATTAGAGTAAAGGGAGGGCTTGTGTTGTAACATTTATGTTTTGCAGTCATACGATTTTCAGTTTAATACTTACAATTTCGAGTTTATACAGGACCAACTGAGAGCAAATGCTTATATGACATGGCAAATAGAACCTCCCTATCCTGCCTTGATGCCCAGGTATACAGTTTAGTTTGTACACATAAAGCCAGTCATACTATATTGGCAGATAAGCAACCAATCTTAGAAGTGCCTCCGCCAATCCTGATGAAGCAGTAAAAATGTAATATTAACAATTAGTTTGCCACTGTGTTGTGATACCGAAAATCAATTGCCTGATGCAGTTGCTTCATTCTGCCTAAGGACAGCGTCATCCCTTAACTTAAGGATCATATATAGCAAAAGAAAAAAAAAAAAAAAAAGGGGGGGGGAATATCCACTTTAGGTCTTTCATATACATAGCCAGAGCAGACAGTATAATGTTGCTTCATAGTACATTTCTTCATTATGTAGCTTCATAATTCCAAAATAATGTAGGAAGAGGAAAGAGGGAATTTACAAAAGATCCATAAATATTTGGATGCAGGCTCACTCTCTGAACACTAGATGGTAGTCCTAGCTTTATATCAAGCTTCTCTGTTCCTCTGCTCTACCTCTTGAATTGCCTTTTCAATTTTCTCTCACTGACATAACATAGAAGAGATTTTTTTAAAAAAAAATGCAGGCATAAGATCCCTGCCTCAAGTTTGTCAGTTAAGTTAATTTGTAAGGAATTTTGACAGAGGTCATCTTAAGCATTTTGAGGTATTTTAGTCTTGTTGAGTTCAGTGGAACTTTTTTTTAAAAAAAGTGAAATGGAAGAACTCCTTAATCTGCTTGAAAATGGGGCTGGGGCAGCCATATTTTCCACTTATTTTTCTAGGGTGTAACTTTCAGGCTTTTTCTATCCATGAGGATTTAGTACAAGCACACAAACTGCTGGGATGGGCTACAGCACAGTGGTGAAGAACATGCTTTTCACTGCAGAGGGTCTCATATTCAGCTCTTGGCATCCCCAGGCAGGACTGTGAATACACAGTCTGAGAGCTTGGGAAACTGTTATTAGCACTTTAGATGACTGTACACTAGACAGACCACTGGCCTGGTTAAGGTAACTTCACACAATCACCCTGATAAAGAAGGTTCTGCTCCAGTGAATCAATATCATCATTTATAGTAAGAACAAAGGGAATTTGCAGATCCAGTGGGAAGCCACAGTGGACTGGGAGTTTCTGTAAACACTACAGCAAGCATTTTATTTCAGTAGACAAAACCTTTAAAAAAACCTTTTAAAAATCATAAACAAGCATTGATATCAACATTCAGAAACCCATGAAATCAGCATTCTGATTACTCTGAACTAATGGTACATCCTAGATTTCAAAAAAGGACCCTACAGTGTTCTTGGGTCATACCAGTCAATGCACATATACATACACACTTTTTTTAATAAAAGGAAAGAAGGAACTGAAATTGATTGATGAATAGGATGAAGAATCCATTTTTGGGATGACATGAATCATGCAAACCTGAGGCACCTCCTCTTAGTAGAGCTCCATTCACACCAATTTCCTCCACTTGATCAGTTGTGATTCTCCTTCTAATGCTGGATGAGCTCCTTGTCATGGGGAAGGAGGAAACTTCTTTTGCAGCCTTCTACTTGTGGAACATTTGAGTCTAACATGCTATGAAACCCAGAAGTTGAACCAGGGGATTGGTGTAAACTGAGAGAAGATTTTGTTGCTGAGCACATTTAAATACATTTGTTTTGGGGGGAGGTTAGAGAAAATGAACAAAAAATGTTGTTTCATGTCTGAAATATCTTTATTATACACATACTAGTGTGCAACTTTCTTGTAATCCTCTTAAGTTATAGCCATTGTGCAGAATGAAAATATCTAAAGGAAAGAGGGTCACCCAACTTACTGGGCCAGCCTGGTTGCTGCTGAAGGGCAGGAGCCACTGTCTGGGCATCATCTTGGCCTGGCAAAGTCCCGGCAAGCCTTGTGCCGGGCTAGCCAGGTTGTAATTGGTCAGTGGGGAACAGGAAGGGCAATACTTCCCCCTGGTGATGGGACTACAACTCCCAGAGCATGCCAGGGGTGGAAATGCCACCTGATTGGTGGTACCATGGCAGGCAGTGCCTGTGATAGGCAGAAGGGCCAGAGAGAGGTAGAACTTCCACCCCTCCTTGGTCCATGAGCCTACAAAAGGCCATGTGGCACCTATTGACAGTGCCATTCCAATTCAGCTCATCCCACCCTCCCTTCCTTTGTTGGGGCTTGGGGCTGTGCTATCACACCTTTTCAAGGGGTGGTAATATAGGTCTTGGATCTGGTCAGCATGGTTTCCAGGGCTGCGTAGCACTGGATCAGGAGTCCACTGGGGACCTGGGAGTGCTGGGATCATGTGGTGTTGGCATTGTGGGGGCAACATTTATTCAGTGTCCCCCAGTGACAATGGGCAGAGATGCGAACATACGATCAGCCGGTTACCTGAGAAGTGGAGGGGCATTTAACTGGCTACCTCTTTATCATCCTGAAGCTTGGCCATGACCAAACAAATGGGTTCATCATTCAACCAGGGGTTGATTGATGACAGATCTAGACCTCATGCTTTGTGGACCAACCCTACTTCACATCTCTTGTTGTTAATGAAGTTGTGGCCTTTTCCCTTCCAATTGAGATGCATTGTGGTCTTTATTGTGGTGACTCCCCTCCATGGCAAGTATCTAATTTCTCATCTATATGGTGTAGCTCATATCATGTGCACATTTCTAATGAGAAAAAAAGCAGAATGAGGATAAGAAGAAGAATGATTTTTAAATTCTAATGTCACTTTTCAGAGTGGTGGGCAGAAAACAGGCTTCTAAATTGTAAAGCACAATTGACAGCTCTAAAAGATATACATTTCCTCCACAGCTTGCAAAATTACATCACACAGACACACATAATCTGATTATTTCATGTGGAGGAAATCACTTGGGGAGTGTGATGAGAACATTCTTTGGACAGCCTCTGAAAGGGATGGATCCTATGAATCCACAGTTACAAAACTCACTAGAATTTCATGGAGTAAACACACCTGCATGTTCTTCACAGATCACACCCACATAATGCAATACTGGATGTGAAAATGCCCTTTTTGTAAAAGCTATTCAGGGGAAGCATGTGGAAGAACACTGGCACAGAGGAAGCCTTCATGCAAGATTTCAGCCTTCTTTATCTAGATTTCTTGTCAAGGAATATTTTAGTTGTTTTTTAAAAAAAAAGAATTGAAGAATGTTTTATGAGGAATGATTTTGATTTGAGAAACAGCTGAAAACAGTCCTTTTGTCTTATGCTGATGTATCCACAGGAACAGTCTGTAAACCTCTCTGTATTTTTTTCATACAGTCTTTAAAGTTTAGCCATGATAACTTTTGCCAAATATTCAAAGCCTCAACATGCTTATGGGAAAACATGTACAAGCTTATATATTGCCAATGCTCAAATATGATCACAGTTCAAATGATTTAAATGGAGCCAACATTAAAAGCTTAATGCTGAGACTGAAAACATGCCTTTGATGTATTGCCCTCACGTATTCTAAACAAACAAAAGAAATGTGCAAGTCTACTCTTGGGTGGTGTTCCTTTGTTCCTATAAAGTATTACTTACTTATTTCATTTGTAATTTTCCAGCTTTTTCTTTCAGATGCACAGTAATACATTTCGAAATCTTATTAATTTCATTGACAGATATTTAAGTTTCATTAACTTACAGAAATCAACACAAATTCAAGGAATTTAAGTCTGATAAGAACATGCCCACATCATCCTAAAGCAATGAGTCAATTTGGTTAACCAAAGGAGTTAAATTGATATGGATCTTATGTGGATGTATCAAAATTTACAAACAGTTAAACTGTCTTAAACTCTGTAGCTAAACTTATTTGGTTGATAACAACCTGTTCACTTTTCAAAATGTTAGTAAAATCTTCCCTTGTCAACATGTGTTTATGTTTTATTAATTTTTTACTGAACTGGTCTAAGTAAGAGTGAATCCATCTGTTTTACTATTATATTTATTCCTATGACACTATGACACATGTACATCGGAAGCCTGTTCCATCTTCTTTCCTCAATAATCTCTCCATTTTAAAAAGTAAAAATTCATATTTAGTTATGTAACAAAGCAAATATTTTTCATGTATTTTGTTTGAATGAATGACTCCAGTATATTCATACTGTTAAGTTATCTTAATTTGTTTTTTGAGCAGAAAATTCTGTTACATTATTAGGAAGTTTCAAAAGCTGGTAGATAAATCTAATTGCCAATTCTAGGAGACCCATTTTTTAAGTCAGTACGAACGTGGTATGCCATCACATATGTAAGTTCTAACGATTCAACAGGCATGCTCCAAAGGGCCTAACAGTTGGATTTTGGTTTTAAAATTCCAGTTCTATGGTTAGTCCAGGAAGTACAGATCATCTCTAATTAGAAGTCATAAAGACTTCTTTACATCTACATTGGGTTTTTTCCTCACTGAGATTACTTTTCCATTTTTTTAAAAATTAAATTTGATTAATAAAACTGTAAATAGACAAACATCAATAGACCAAAGTAACAATGTAACATAACAATATAACACAGCATACAACTTCACAACACATAGCAAATAACTTCATAACTAATGACAACATAGAACATAAAACAAATAATAAACTTCTTCAAAATGTATTTTGTCATTATTCCACTTTCAAAAGTTATGTCACCATCTTTGAATAACTACGGCCTGGTACAGACAGGTGCTAGCACGCTCTCCCAGCACCATTTTGGGGCATGCATCTTTAGATGTATGTTGTGTGTCATGTCCAAATGGCACGGTGCACAACAGATGTCACTGCTCCTCTCCAGGGTGCTAATGGTGCCTTGGCAATGGCAGAAAAAGGAGCTGTGTTTCACAGCTCCTTTTTCTGAGCGCATCATTGTTGTGATGTGTGGTCGCCACAACAATGATGTGTGGATAAAGGAGCGATCCCTGTCACCCCTTTCCCCCATCTGCCCAGCCCCTATGTCCCTCTTCTATGCTGCGATTAAAGGTATAAGAGCTTTGTTCTGTATTTCATGGGACAACTCTATCAGCTGCACTGGAAGCATCACTAGAGTTGGTTTCATCCCAGTCTGCTAAACTCATGTCATAACCCCCAGGCAGACAGTCATACCAGGCAAGATAACACGTGGAGAGAATGGGAGGAGAAGGAAGGGCAAGGGAGGCATAAGTAGAAGTGGTAGCAAGCAGGGAGGTATACTTGCTGTCTGTCCTTCCCTTCTTGACAGATGTGACATCCTCCTAATCCCACCAAAGCTGCCTGGCACACCCTCTCTTCCAGCTGTGGCTGTCCACCCCACTGTTGGCTGCAATGACCTTGCTGTGCCACCTTTTCCCATTTGGGCTTCTCTGTGGCTGTGGGCTGTCTCAGTTGAGGTTGAGAGAGCTCAAGGCAGCAGAGAAGAAAGGCGGTGGTGCCTGTGGTGAGCTTGCAGTTGGCTGGCCACACAACTTGTACTATCATCACCATGGCCTTGAGCACTCTTGCTTGAGGTCAAGAGAGTTCAAGGCAACAGAAAAGAACACACACATACATGTGTGTGTGTGTGTGTGTGTGTGTGTGTGTGTGTGTGTGTGTGGGACTTCTGTGGTAAGCTTGCAACTGACTTGCTGCACCATTTGAGCTTCTCTGTGGCATTGAGTTCTCTTGGCCAAGGTTAAAGAATCCAAGGTAGCAAATAATTATTGACGGGGAGACAGTGCTTACTACAGTATCTGCTGCTGACATCCAGCAGCTGGCTGGGCAGTAAAGGGAAGCAATAGCAGCAGGATGGGGGAGTCTGTGGTACCACTGTGGCCATCACCATCAGCTCTTCCCTTTCCTGGCCACCCAGCAGTTTCACCAGACCCGAAGGCACCCCCAGCAGCTGCAGTGGGCAGAGGGCCAGGCTGTTTTACTTTTTTCTCTGAGGTGTCACCCAATGTGGTCTACCCTCTCCCATCCTCCTAGTGATGGCCCTGGCCTGCACATGGCTAAACTATCATTATCTTTGTAATTCAAACCCACATCTAAATAACTTATCAAAATTACTTGAACTTCCCACAAAAGCCCTAAACATGTTGATTATGAGAGTTTCTGGGGACTGACTTGAAGACACTGAAACCATTCACATTGTTTGATGGAAGACTTCTGTCTGAATGAAAGAAAAGAAATGTAGGTAGGATCTACTTACGTTAGTCAGGAGAGGAATTGGCAGTCACCTGTCAAATAAAATCATGTGAAATCTAAGATTGTTCCAGGCTGGCAAGAAAGAAGAATTCTAATAGTTCTCTTGGGTATCAGTACTCTTTATTGGAGAGAGGGAAAGGAGAGTAAGAGCTAAAATTAGTATGTATTAGATTCTGTCAAATTATCTGTTGCATGAATGAGCAAACCTGCTGCAAAGCAAAAGGCCATGATGATGAAAGTGAAAGAAACCTTATGAAATGAATGTCCTGAAAACAATAGTTTTACTTACTTTGTCTTTATTGTATACTAGTTATTTTAGAAATGTTTTAATCATGTAATGTTGTTGTTTTAGACTGTACGCTTGGCAGGTTTTTATTCTCCCTCCCCCCTTATTTTATTTGATCCTTACTATGTAAAGCACTGTGCAAATTTATAGCACTCTATAAATAAATGTTAATAATAATAATAATAATAATAATAATAATAATAATAATTTGCTTGAGAAGAGTTTAAAGAAATCTATGGTATTCTGTCTGATCCTGTTAAATATATATATTAGTTACAATAAATAGTTTGTATCTGATTATTCTGTGAGAAAATCATTAAGTCATTAGAAATAGTTATGGACAGAGGGGAAACTGGAAGGTCTTGATGATGGGAATGTACACATAGAATCATAGAATCATACAGTTGGAAGAGATCGGAAGGGCCATCCAGTCCAACCCCCTGTCATGCAGGAAATCTCAATCAAAGCATCCCCAACAGATGGCCATCCAGCCTCTGTTTAAAGACCTCTGAGGAAGGAGACTCCACTACACTCTAGTCTCTGGAGCAGCAGAAAACAGGTCAGCTCCCTCTTCAATATGACATCCCTTCAAATATTTAAACAGGGCTATCACATCACTTCTTAACCTTCTCTTCTCCAGGATAAACATCCCCAGCTCCCTAAGTCATTTCTCATAGGACATGGTTTTCTGACCTTTCACCATTTTAGTTGCCCTCCTTTGGACACGTTCCAGTTTCTCAACATCTTTTTTAAATTGTGGTGCCCAGAACTGGACACAATATTCCAGGTGGGGGCTGGCCAGAGCAGAATAGAGTGGGACTATTACTTCCCTTGATCTAGACACTATACTTCTATTGATGCAGCCTAACTTTGTGATAGGGTTGGCATAAGTCAGAAATGACTTGAAGACACACACCACCAACAAGCCCTCCCTCCCTCCACCATCATCCAGAGGGAGAGAAGGGCAGGCCAATTCCATCAGGCCTTGCCTGAAAAAGAAGGGCCCTCCCTCCATCCACCATCATTCAGAGGGAGAAAAGGGCAGGCCAGCTCCATCGGGCCTAGTCTGAAAAAGAAGAATGCCCTCCCTCCATCCACAATCATTAGAGGGAGAGATGTTTTCCTGCCTCAGATGAAGCAGCAAAAAATAGTCTTATTCCCAAGTTAGGTTGTATGGTAAGAAAAATATTGCAATAATAACACCAACAAATTGAATAACAACTTCTGTGACTCAGAAAGTTCTGGGCCTCTACAGACGGGTGGCTCAATGCTACCCCTTTGAGGCCCAGATGGAGGCCGCAGCAACCAGATGCCATGGCCTCTGGTGGGAGCAAAAATAACCCACTATCTGGTAGGTTCTTTTTGCATCCCAGAAGGGGCACCACAGGTGTGCTCATGCATCATGAGCAAACCTGTGGTGCCACTCAGTGCCACTTGTGCACTGTGCTCGAGGGACGTCATTATGGGCATGCACCATGATGGCGCTCCAGCAGAGAAAGTAGAGCTTGGAGCATGTGGATGCTCTGCTCAATTTCAACCCTACCACACATGCAGACCAGCACTTGGGACTGTTTTGCCCCACTGAGTCTCTTATTAGGCTATAAATAAACAGAATAAATAATAGTCTGTATAATGGCAGGGGAAGTTTTGAATGACAAAATCACACCCAATAAGTAAATCGAAATAAAGCTTGGGTAAAAGTCCTAGTATAAAGTATTTACTTTAATAGACATGCTATATTCATATGTATGGGTGTGATTTTTATTGCTGTGATTTGTTTAGTTCTCACAGACAACTAGCCTAGATAACTCCTGTGACATATTATTATGACTGAGTCACTCTCATTTTATTATTTTAGGAGCAGTTTTCCCACTGACCTGAACTGAATTAATCAAATTACCTGCAATTTCATGGTTTAAATCAAATTGTTAAAATTGTTAATCACAATTAAAGATCTTCTGAATCAACAGAAACTTGATAAATCAACATTTCTGTAAGTTTCATTGGTTCAGTAAGCCTACTTTAGTTGGGACTAAATTGGATTTAGCCTCTTATTGACAAATTTAATTGTTGCAAGATTATTGGCAGCAATTCAACTTTGGTTTCATTCCTTTTAAAAAGTTGTGTGATATGTGACATTGACATCTCAAGCTTAGAAAATGACTTTATTGGAAATGCTGAGACCAGCTATATAGTTGTCTTCAAAAATGAAACTCTGGAATATTTAATCTTTTGATTTTGAATAGTCCACACTGCAGAAATAATCCAATTTGAGACCACTTTAACTGCCCTGGCTCAATGCTAGGGAATTCTGGGAAGTGATGTTTTGTGAGACATTTAGCCTTCTCTGTCAGAGAACTCTAGTGCCACAATAAACTACAATTCCCATGATCCCCTAGCAGTGAGCCAGGACAATTAAAGTGATCTCAAACTGGATTATTTCTGCAATGTGTTTTGGACCAATGTAAGAATAATTTATTAGTCCTAGAAGAAAAATATTATTAACTGAGTTTTAAATAGAATTAGCCTCACTGCAATCACCTTAGGAAGCCATGACCATATAGTCAAGATATAATTTTGAATATTTTTTTTAAAAAATAAACTTTTTTAAAAATTTAGAACCCGTGGGAATACTGTTATTAGTGTTGGACTGGGATTCAAGACATCCAAAGTCAACTTGTCAAAAGGCCATTAGACTCACTGTGTTACATGGACTGGCCATGCTCTCCCAGCCTACCTTATCTCATGAGATTGTCATGATAATGTGGCAAGGAAAAGATTCATGTGTGTCACCTCAAGCTCATTGGGAACAAGGTGACATACAGATGTAATAATTTTTAAAAATATGACATATTGGTAGAATAAAATATTTATCGAAATACCATCAATCATGGCTGTTGATCCAAAAAAGCCAGCAGTCACCATTTAGTTCCTCTACAATTTTGTATATATGCTTCAGTGTAAATGGCATTTTAGACAATATACTGCAAGTAATAGTGTGTGACTGCCACTTGACTCTTCCTTCAGTAATCAGCACCTCTTTCAGGTGGCAGTGGCAGTGCCTAAGGCGGGGACTAAGAAGCTCTTTTGCAAGATTAGGGGAAATGGCTTTTTTATTGATCAGCTAGATTACTCCGGGAAGCCTATAATCTGCCTTTGCCATACGCAAGGGATCTGTACTGGACCCTCCCACCTAAGGCATCAGGGATGATGGGAGTTGTAGCTCTTCACCTCTGGCTCGAACTCACCACCTTGTTATGCACCGTTGCTGACCAGTTTTGGCCAGTGGATAAAGCTTTTCTCTAAAGCAGCAGAGTTACAGAGAATAGGCTGAAGACCCTGACAAACTCTCCAAGCCTTCTCACTCTTGCTTCCACAGAAGTCTTCACCCTTCTTCAGGATCCAGCTGGCTCTTGTATCTTCACCCAAGACACCAGACAACTCAGTAGTCTTATATAAAAGATCTACTTTATTCTACTATATACAGCTCCAAAACTATCCAACACAACCCCACACTACTCCAATACTCCTCACAACTACTACCCACAAAATACATTGGGTTTCATAGCCATTATTATAGTCATTGCAAGATACCACCCACTGTTGTCTGTTTCCACCCAGTGGGCGTGTACAACCATTTTCATTGGTTCCCTTGGTTCATCCCATAATTAATGATTTCATCATTTCACCTTGTCCACTTTAACAATTCTCAGGTGTGTTCAATTATCCACTTAGCATTTCTGTCCTTGGCATTTAGGACTTGTTAACTATATTACCGTTTTCACCTGTGTAGCTTCTAATTGCTTCTGCTGAGTCATCCTGACTCTCATATACATGTTTTATTTCATTCACTGTATATCCCATGTTGCTTTTTCCTTAACAAATTTCACGTATGCTGGAGTCCCATTGAGTTGAATGGCGGTGTGCTCCCATTTTGTACATGCCCCTTGCCATCCGTGTAAGCTTAAAACCATGTGCGGAGAGGGCATATACTGTATGCCAAGGGCACACTGTATAAGCAATTTATGAAATCAGTAGATATCTTCCATAGTCTATCACATTACCTCTGAGGTATTTCCTGATGGTATGCTTTGAACATTTTTAAAGTTTTATATTCATCTTATGAGGTTCCTGGAGATTTTGTGCTGAGAACATCATAAATAAGGATATAAGATAGGGTTGGATCTAAAGACCCATGAGTGGAAAGAAAATCACATGCACCACACATGCTTATTTAAGTGGTGTGTGATAGTTCACACAGCAGATATGTAAAGATACTTACTCATATTTTTTGTCTTGTACATAAAATAAGCCTGTCTTGATATTTTAAGAGAAAAATATTGAGAAAAAATTCAACTTCCTCAAAAAATTTCACATCCTTCATGAAAAGTGCAAACAAATCTTACTTTTGCCAAAGCAACAACAGCAGCAAAACATCCACAATGTTTTAGACAGTGCAAAATTCTTCGACCCCCCCCCCACAATAAAAGTCCCAAAATGGAAGAAAAATGAAAAATATGCAAAAGTATAATTATCTTGCTCTACAGGAAGAACATTTTTGAAACTCTCCATTCTTGAATACAAGAATAAACTAAGATTCATAGCCATATGTTATATTTAATCAGGCAAATGTTTACATAAGAGTAAGTAGGTGACTATGTGGCAAGCTAAAGAGCTTTCCTGGTTTAGTTTCACCTTTTCTATGGGATGCTATAGGAATGGCTTTTCAGATGTTATTGGACTGTGCCTCTCACCGGCTCTTGCCAATATAGCTGGTGGTGACAGAAGATGGGAATACCAGGCCAAGAACCTTGGAAGAGTTTCATGTTCTTCTCCCGTGCTATAGTGCACAGTGTGGAAAATAACCAAGAAGTGTTCCATCATTCAAAAATGCTTCTGAAAATGGAGGTGTGCCTTTGGAACTAATCCGTTTAAATATTATTATTTTTAAATACACTGTGAGAGATAATGATAACAAAGCAAACTCTCTTTTTCAACCATCTTCAGTGCAATGCACAGAAATGGTGGCATATCCAAGTCAAACTGAATCTTTGGGCACAAAAGGGATTAAACAATGTGCTTTTCCAATGGAATGTTGATGTGCCTAGCTCTTCTGGATTGTTCCCATCATATGTCCTTGTTTATATCATTTTTCTTCTGCTTGTGAAGCTGTAGATTATAAAATAGAACAGACAGACTGTCTAGCACAAACTTTCTCAGTTAAGGCATCTTGGAAGTGTCTTCACACGTCTGGGATTTTAACAAGAACACAAACAGTCATAGAGGATGAGAGCAATACAAAGCAAGCATAATGAATACTTTGACAATGTGACACAACATGCTTTCAGCTCTGTTTTGCTTTTTCTAAGTAGCTAATACTACTTTTAAAAGAAAAAAAACGGAACTGTCATCTGGTCCAAAGATTTCACTTCTTCCATAAGTCTGTTTGGAGCCAATAGTAAAGAGTTGCCAGCCAAAAGCTTTGGGTACCATTTAGAAATTCACAATTCATTTACCTGCTACTTGTGTGTGTGTGTGTGTGTGTGTGTGTGTGTCTAAGCATCACTCCATAATAACATTTTAAATAATAATAGCTAAAGCTTTACACAGAAACTAGAATGCAAGGGTGTTATGCTTTGACTGAGAGTTCCTGCATGGCAGGGGTTTGGACTGGATGGCCCTTGCTGTATCTTCCAACTCTATGATTCTATATTCTATGATTCATCTTTAAGACTTCAACTTGTTTAGACTGTGTGTGTGTGTATGTGTGTGTGTTTATTTGTGCATGCACATGTCTCTTGATAATCAAACTAGTAAGTAGTTCTCCTCCTCCTCCTCCTTCTCCTTTATTGATAATCTCTGCAAAAATTTCTGTTCAATACAATAACATAGAATTTACACTCCAATAAGTATTTACCCATGACTTCTAATAATATTAAAATATTAACCCATTTCTTCTTTGAGCAGTATAGCAGTCAATTTGTCAATTTTTGTCATTTTGATGGATTTGATTAGCCATTTTGATGCCCTCATCACCTGCTAGGGGTGAGGCATGTATGGGCGGTGCACCCTCGGCCAACCCCTAGCACGTGACGAGGATGCACTATAGGCCTGTCTGGATCGGGCCTGAGTTGCTCTCCAGACAGCCCTAATGGAAGACAAACTCAAGGAATCCCTTAAGTTACATGACTTAAAGCGAGGACATCAAAATGGGTGCCATGAGTTGACCATAATCTTACTTTTCTCCTCCCACTACCACAGACAATGGGTGTCTGCTTAGACCCTTGTCCTATCAGTCCAGCCAATAGGGCTCTCTCCCACTGATGATGAATGCCATCAGTTCTGAAAATCTCAGGCCTCTGAGAATGTGGTAAAAAAAAAAAGGCCCATCCCTTTCATTAATGTATTCATAACTTCCATATGGATGCATCTGCCATTGCAGGCTCCACTTCCTCAATCACTCAACTGCAGGTTGTTCAGTCAGACCACTTGTGATCCAAAGTAGCATGTCAGCACCCATCATGCTTCCCAATTAACCATGCTATGCCCACAGATCAAAATGTGGATCCTCTCCAAGCAAAACATAGAAAATGAAACACGTCGTATTAGTGAATAAACAACTTTAACACTTGGGCTTGTGAATATACCTCTTATAAGGTGAAGACTTCCAATTAACTAGCTTCTGATGGTGTCCATGTCCATGCCCATTGCTGATACCACTAAATGAGTAGCTGATGTTACTGAAAGAGCAGCTGATGTTACTAAAAGCTTGCCTCCTAAAGTCCACTGAGGCCCAAACAATTTCTTACCAGTAACTACCCCAAATTGATATCTGGAGGGAGGAGAATTTTCTGCTGTCCTGAAAAGAGACTGGTATGAGAAACCCTAATCGACAAACGTTCCTGCAATGCCAATACAGAGTATAATGTCCTATCATTACAGGGGCCCAATTACAGCATTTGTCTGTTCTGCTTTGGCTATAATGGTGACTTAGGATGCTGCCTCACTGCAAAATTAATGCAATTTGACACCACTTTAACTGTCATGGCTCCATCACATAAAGTCATAGGATTCTTGGTTTCTTGTGGCACCAGGTCTATTTGAGAGAGAAGGCTAAATATCTCACAAAACTACAAATCCCAGAATTCCATCACATTGAGCTGTGGCAGTTAAACCAGTGACAAACTGCCTTAATTCTTCAGTGTAGATGCAAGCTTTGCAAAATTCACATGTGGTATTTCTATGGAGAAAACATCATTTTCTTTAAAAGAAGAAGCTTTCCGGAAGAGGCAGCACAGCACAAATATTCAGCACAAAAATGCTGTTTCCTGCACAAAAATACTGTTTTTTGTGCAAAACAATCTTGTGCAAATTTTGGATCTAGGGGTCTTCTCACCAGGGTTTCTTGACATTCAAGAAACACATTTTTGATCATTTTCCCCCAATAGTCTTTCTAGAGATGAATATTTATAGATGCAAAGAAACCAGATACACTTAATGAAAGTATAGAAGATGTTAGATGGTTTGGTCGTAAATCATTGAAATAAGAAAAGACTGATATTCTAAAATCCAGGAGATTAATGGTCCTGTAGGTAGCAGTTATATATAAAATGGGGCAGGGGGGATAGAACTCTTTAGTGGTTAGGTAACAATTCATTCAAAAATAGTTAGCGCAAACAAGATTTTTCAGGAAGATAGTTAGATTCTGGTGTATAACAATGGATGGAAAATATTAAAGTCACTAGTGAATTTTTTGAAAGGTGGAAATAAAATCCTAAACAGAATACAATCTCGTCACAAAAATCTCACTCACTTACAAAGCTAACATTTAAAAATGAGAGAAGAACCTTCCTTTGGAAAAAGAGATATTGTGGAGAATCTAGGTCTAGAAATACAGATATAAAAGCTGAGAATTATATCTGTCATTGAAACCTCACTTAAGTAATGGAAAAGGCATGTCCTTTTTGGAAGCTTGACTTTTTCTCAGGATTCACAAATTGCAATACAATGCTGTCTTGCTGGCAAACAGGCTGGAAATTCTGAAAGCAATCTGGAACAGAAAAGCTTTTCCATGCAGCTTTGTTCCTGCATTTTGATTAACCCTTAGAATATGAATATTCCTTTTAGGAACACTCAGCATTGCATAATATAAAGGGAAACTGATACTAAATCATTTTTAATCAAGACAAGTCATACATTTGCAACCATTTCCTTGCAAAATTTGAGGCTTTAATCTCGGGTTTTAAAAATGTACATCTATATTTGATTTATGGAAAATAGTACTTAATAATTCAATCTTTCATAATCTGTAAATGATAGAAATATTATTACAATAATTATGTATGGACACCATTCTGTTTGGGGCAGTGATTCATAAGTCATCACATTTTTACCAGCAATTCTCTTTCCTTTGTACAACTACTTTGTTTACCAAGCTCACCCAAGCACAGCTTATGTATTCTGCCAATAGGTTTGCAGTGGTACCACACTGAATAACATTTGATAGTTCTGTCCTGTGTGTCTGGGGTACAGGAAGAAATAGTTGCCAAAATCAAGATGCAGAGTAGTCCAGACCAGTTGAAATTTTTTGGAAGGTGACAAAGAAAATTTCAGAAGCACCTCTCATCCTTTCTGGTACTAAAAATGCAATAATAATATTAAATTCCATCTGAGGACACACAAAAGTTACTATGTTAGACAGCCAACTGGTGTAGTCTAAAGGCAAGACCAACACTAAAGCAAGGAGAGGGGGAAATAGACCATAATAGGGATGAATGGAGACAATGGTCCAAAACACACTGCAAAAATATTCCAGTTTGAGATTGCTTTAGTTGAGTGCTAGGGAATTCTGGGAATTGTAGTTTGCTGTGGCACCAGAGCTTTCTGTCAGAGAAGGCTAAATGTCTCACTAAACTACCGTTCCGAGAATTCCCTAGCATTGAGCCAAGGCAGTTAAAGTAGTCTCAAAGTGGATTATTTTTGCAGTGTTTTTTGGACCTGAGAAAAGGAATACATTGTCAATTCATAATTATTTTTTTTAAAAGTATCCATACAATCTTGTCTTTAATTAGAGTAGAAATATATTTTATTCCCTTGGCATCATAATTATTATAAGAGTAGTAATTAGTGCCAAAATGTAAAAAAAAAATAGTTTCTCCTATTTCTTTTAAAAGATATTTGTTCTCAGCATATTTTGTCTATGGCTTACATGCTAGGGATGGAAAGAATATTCAAAATACTCTTGAGATAATGGCAGAAAAACAAGGTTTTCAGTTGTTGAGAAACCTTGATTGGAAGAATCCTGGACTGACAAGAATCTTTGTAATTGGAACTTATTCTGTGCAAAATTTACAGATGGCTGCTTTGTGCAGAAATCTGCATAGAAATTAGGATTTCAACACAGAAATATCATTTCCTACAGAACTATATCATTTCCTACACAGAAAATTCTGTTTCCCTTGCTGAAAAAGAATTAATTGGGGGTTAATTCTTTGAAAAATTCACATATAACATTTTCTGTGCAAAAAACAATTCAGGATATTCTGTGCAAAATTATCATGTAGTTGTTTTGCACAAAAAATAGCCGTTTCTGCACAAAAAAAATAATATCTCTGTGGAAAAATATTTTTTTTTACAAAATAAGCTGTTTCCTGCATATAAAATGTTGCATTCTATGCAAAACAACTATATGCAAATTGAGCACAGAATGCTCTGAATTGTGTATAGGCTCCAAATCTGTATGTTTTTCAATGATTTTCTTACAGTGGGGGAAAACATGTTAAAATTAGTGGTTTCTACAAGAAGGAACTTAGTAAAGAATTACACCCATATTACATGGTTGTCAGAGGACCCATGGATGCACTTCAAAGATTGGTAAGCTTGATTTTCCTCCCTTCTCTTCCATCCCAGTTTCAAAACAGTTTCTCTGGTGGAATTGTTCAGTTTCAGCCCCATTCACATTCACATTTTTGTAGCTAGGAGATTCAATCAGATCTGATGTTATTCTGAACTGAAATTCACACTGTATTTACCCTGATCAAATCTTGCCGGTGCAATTTAAACCTGTTGAAATTCATACTGCCTGAAGCACCAATTCAAAATGGATCCGCCATATTGATTGCATTCAATCATTTTCAGTTTTATTTTATTTTTTGTTCTGTCAATCAAATGATGCACAACTATGTCACACCACTTCTGTTGTCATAGGACTTCATCACACAGGGAAAATCATGGGGGGATCAGGAGTTTCAGGAGTCATTATCCTGGGAAAATGGCATCCCATGAATGAGGGAAATAAAAGAGGGAATAAAGAGAGAGCAATCCTTCTCTCCTCCTCCTCCTCCTCCTCCTCCTCCTCCTCCTCCTCCTCCTCCTCCTCCTCCTCCTCCTCCTCCTCCTCCTCCTCGGTTTCTCTGCCTTTATTTTCGAGGGCCAGGCAGCTGAGTGGAAAAAGATGGAGTGATCATTCCAAGCCAGTGTGGTGCAGAGGTTTGAATGTTGGACTGGGACTCTGGAGACTAGTGTTTGAATCCCAGATCAGTCATATAAACCTAGTGGGTGACCTTGGGCTAGTCACACTCTCTCAGCCTCAGAGGATGGCCATGGCAAACCTCTTCTGAAGAAACATGACAAGAAAATCCTATGATAGGTTATCCTTGGGCTTGCCATAAATCAGAAACAACTTGAAGGTACACAACAAGAAACAACAACAATCTCTCCCTCTCTTCTTTTCCTTTCACAAACACCGATTCTCCCCCTCTCTCTTCTCCCCTAGCCAGTTTTCCTTTGCAAAAGTAAGTGCAAAGTTTTCCCTCTTCTTCTTCTTTCCTGCCAGAAGGAAGGAAGGAAGGAAGGAAGGAAGGAAGGAAGGAAGGACTACCAGCTGATAAAGGAGATGAGGCACGACAAAATGTAGGGCATTCAAAAAAAAGGGATGGATGTGAGGGCGATCTGGCTGAGACATCTGTCACCCCATTGATCGCCAGGGTTGATTCGGCTGATCTGGCTGGCTAGGCGGGTGTCCCCTCCCGAAGCTGCGCGCTCGGTGGAAGAGGACGACCATCCCAGATAGAAGGAGTGTACCGTTCTTCGGTCAAGGGTATACGATAGCTGCGCTCCCCTGCTAGAACCTCCAAACAAGCTCAAGAAAAAGGGATGACATTGCAAAAAAATCAGCCCCTCAGAGGATTCCTTGCCAAGAAATCCTGGGATAGGTTAGCCTTGGAGGTCACACTCTCTCAGCTTCAGAGGATGGCAATGGCAAGCCCCTCAGAGGATCCCTTAATAAGAAACCCTGGAATAGGTTAGCCTTGGGGGGAAGTCACACTCTCTCATCTTTGGAGGATGGCAATGGCAAGACACTCAGAGGATCCCTTGCCAAGAAACCCTGGGATAGGTTAGCCTTGGAGTGACCCCCCCGTCAGCCTCGAAGGATGGCGATGGCAACCCTTTCTGGAAAACTCTTCATTCTTCAGACCCCTAACCCCCATCCCCACTGATAGAAGTTCCCACCAAACCTTTGTCATGTCAATGATGCCAGTATTTAGAGGTACTGTCTACTGTAGCTATGCAATAGCACAGATGTGCATAATCTGTCAATTTTTTTAAAAAAAAATGACACTGTCTAATGAGATGTTCCAAGAATCCCCTCCATGGCTATGACTTTGGCTGGTAGGGAGAGAGCAAAGGTTTGGGCATAATCCACCCCTGGATTTAAACTCCTTCCTCCTGGATGCCCCAAATTGGATTGGGAGCAAATTCCCATTGGCTGCTCCCGTATAAAATCTGGTGCTTTTGAAAAGACACTGGGAAAAAAACATTTTTGGAAAAACTGGTTTAAGGGGGATTTTTTCCAGACCCCCCCTTGAATTCAAGTTGTAAAAACCTGCTAGCAGGATGGTAAGAGGGTAACAGAGAAACCCTTCTTTTTCACCAGAGAAAAAATGCTTAAGCAACATTGGAATCAGCAAGACAACTTTCTTTCTTCAAACAAAGTCAGAACCTCATAGCATGGAACACAGGTAGTCATGAAATGGTAGCAGATGGAAATGGAATTTGGCATTATCATCTCACAACAAGTGATATAATTTTATAGTGATAGCTAATCCCACTTTGAGAACCAAAGTGGTAGTGTGGTTTGAGTGTTGGACTGAGACTGGGAGATTAGGGTTCAGATCCTTGCTTAGTCAAGGAAGCCAACTGATAACCTTGGGCAAGTGAGAATCTCTCTGACTCACATGAAGATAATGGCAAGCCCCTGCTAAATAAACTTTGCTGAGAAAACCCTATGATAGATTCATCTTAGACATGCCAGAAATCAGAAAAAAATGGAAAGGGCAGAGTAACAAAAAACCCAATTTGGAAATTGCTAAATTCCACAGTGACTTCCATGTAGCAGATAGTTCCATAATTTATTTTTTAAGATAATACAGATTAGGAAGGGGACAGATTCTGATTCCACCAGTCCTGTCAGAAACAGGCAGGTCATGTCTAAACTGCAAGACAATTTTTTTTAGAACTGATATTATACATCTATGTTATACATATATATTAAAATGAGAAAGGGGAGAGGACAAGAAAGAGACTCAGCAATCTACTAGTGCCTGCTTTTCTTTAGGCTCAAACAAATGTTTTTTCTCTTAAAAACACAGCAATACTGTTTTACAGAACCATTTCCCCCTTAATTAAGCATCACTCCCCTCTACCCAATGTACATCTTTTTCTTCCACAACTAGTGGATGAAGTTGCTTTCAGACCTGCTGGAAGATTAAAATAGACTCTCTAAGCAGTTCTTGAGAAAAAGACCAATGGAAACTTATAAACAGGGAACAAACATCCCAGTTCTTCCTGGCTTCTGTTTTTATTTTGAAAGAACATGTTGCTGATGTCATTTAGAAATAGCATAAACTGTTAAATGCCATATTGATTTTTATAGCACTAGATGGTTGAGTATTCATAAACTATTTGGGTCCAGCTGTATGTACTAATTAAGCTTTTACCCAAGAAAACATTTATTGTTCTGATTTTCTAATTTTGTTGCTTGTCAAGTTTATTTTAACCATTTCTTACATTTCAGTTTAATGCTTTGTTGGTTCACTTATGCTCTCACACACCATTGATTGTACTGTTATAAGACTTGTATCTACAAGGGACTCTGGCATTTGAATAGGAAGGGGGGAAAGGGACCAAAAGGAATGTTTAAAGATACATACTGGTCAAATCTGCCAGCTAATACAGTCCCTTTGCTAGGAAGGTTTATGACTGTTTAGTCAGGGGATGTTGAGAAATAGCTGGTAGACTGCTCCAACTTGGGTTCCTTTCCCCCTATTCCAGCTAAGGTTAAGCATGGAAAGTTCCCTCACCATAATTTGTATGCATTCCTCAATATAGTGCTCATAAATAATTTTTGTATGCAGTGCTGTGCTCTACAAAAGTGGTATATGGTGTCAGCCAGTTACATCACTTGTTACAAAGTTTTAAAGACAGTTTATTATATTACTTATTGCAATGTTTATTATTTTTTATTTTTTGAAAATGACACACTTCTAGACTGATAAGAGAATGGTCTAAAACTTGAAGAATTTCTGACAGTATGCCCCAACAATGACCGCAACATATCATTAGACTGAAACTTTAAAAAGGTAGCTAGACAATGTCACTCTACACACCAATACAGTTCCTTCATACAGACTCATTATTATATTATTTTTGAACCATAACATTGGGCCAAAGCAGATACCTTGGAACGAGCTATCTATTCCTGCTCCAGCTGTGTCTGCTCTGGGACTGTGGTGACCGGACAGCCCACTCCTGAAGCAGGCCACTGCCACTGTCCCAAATGGGTCACTGGCAGGAGCAGATTACATCTGCTCCTTTTTCTGGCAGCTTCGAGCCACCTTAGGTGGCCTCAAATCAACTTTCAGCTGCTTTGGGGATGTGCATTGTCTAAACACCACACCCCCAAAGTGGCTGAAAGCTTCTTTGTTTGGTTCATCTGATTCAGGCCATTGCCATCTTGTGGCAAAAGAAAAAGTAACTCATTTCAGGTAAGCGCATTGGCTGGAATTCACTAAGACTTTTTGTATTCATGATTCCCATGTATTCACTCTCACCATGGTACTACCTTTCTGCAGTGATGGGATTGTGTGCTCCTGTGAGGCAAAAGGCTATGGTGATGGCAGCAGTGCTTCTGGTATGGTCTCCCATGCCAGATGGCCTTTTGCTGAGAAGCCAGACTAAACATGCTAAATAGCTAGTAGTGGGGTGGGGTAACCCCAGTGGAGGTTTCCCTCAGAGACAACACTATAGCTAACATGTATTAGTACTGCGTAGAATGAGGCACAGTAAAACCTTTATTAATGTCTTTCCCCATGACACCCCTACAATGAGACAACTCAAAATGAAACAAGACAAGGGCGGGGTACAGACCGCCGCTTTGCGGTGGTCTGCCGCCGCCGCCAATAGGTCCGCGGGGGAGCCGGAGCCTTCAGATGGCGCGGCTCCCGTGCGGACCGAAAAAGAAGCTCCAAAATGGAGCTTCTTTTTGAGTCGCGTTTGTGACGTAGCGAGGCGCCAGGGGCACACTCGCTACGTTATAAAGGCTGCGACACGTACGGACGCTCAGCGTCCGATACGTAAAGATGGCGGTGCCCGTATGAACAGGGTGCCGCCATCTTGTACGTATTCAATACGTACTAGGGTTAGGGGGGTGCGGAAGCACCGCCCCTTCCTAACCCTAGCACGTATTGTATACGTACTATTTGGCGGTCTATATCCCGCCATAGTGCCAGAAGATTAGACTTCCAGGTGGGATGGCTACTGGTGTACAGCCAAGGACAACTACAAGCAGTGCTTTGGCTAATGATGCAGCTGGACACAACCAATCGGCCGCAGGAATGAAGCCATGGGAGAATGGGGCCAAGTGGCCCCTTTCTCCCGTGGCTGTTCCTGTTGGAGTGTCCTGGGGCATGAAGCCCCAAGGACACCTATTTTGGGGACCACAGAAAAGCAACATTTTGCCGTTTCTTCGTGATCCTGAAAAGCACTGGGTTGGGGCCTCTGGGATGTGCTGTCCCCAACACGGCAAGAAAAAGGGCAGGTGCAGGCCAAAATAAAGCTGGTTCAGGTTACTTTGGATGTATGCTGTTTAAATGCTGCATGCATTCCAAGAGTCTGGAAAGCCATGCCAAAGCCATGGTCTTTATTTTGGCCTGTCTGTGCGGGCCCTTAGTGTGTGGTGGTCCAAAAGAACAAGATATAATAATAATAATAATAATAATAATAATAATAATAATAATAATAATAACAACAACAACAACATTTATTTATATTTCCCATCTCTCCCACGGATCAAGGTGGGATTACATCATTAAAATGATACATAATACAAAATACAATCAATAAAATACTAATACTGAATTAACCAACATTCCTATTAGTTAGCAAGAAAGGACATACAATTATGCTGGGGTAATTGACCTCAAGAAGTGCGGCATGGCCCTTTCACACCACACAATCACACCACTTTAATTCCACATTGCCATAGCTATACCATATGGAATCCTAGGGCTCTGTAGTTTAATAAGACACTAGAGTTTTCTGCCTGCATGTTCCAAATAACTCTCTCTAAACTAGAAATCGTAGGATTCCATAGGATGAAACCATGGCAATTAAAACTGAACTGTAGTGCTAGATTTGTGCAGTGAGGATTTGCTCTAATGTCCTATTGAAGCATTTGGAAAAACCTCAGTCAGGTACATCAGATGGAACACAGTGTAGCTGATTGGGAGAGTATATATTTTAAAGATATGGAAGATCCCAGGTTCCAATAAGATGACATATTCAAATAAGACTGGAAAAATTTCCTGTTCAAAACAGGAAAGCTGTTGTCAGTTACTTTCAGTAATCTGGGGTAAGATATATCAATAGTCTTACCTAACAGATCCTGTGTCCCTAGGATGGCTTGTGTTGAATCTGTGCTGGCAGCTAAGAATCTGAATTAAGAGAAGTTGTATACAAAATGGGGAAAATCATATTTTATCCAAATTAGTCCCAACATGCTGAGTTGAGACACTTTTCATTGTTTAATGCCATTTTAATCTGCATTAGTAATATAATCATTTTCAGTATTTGTTATCTTTTCCAGGTGGATACTTCTGGCACATAACACTGAAAAAACAGAAGTAATAACTGAAGAATTTTGCCTACGGTGCAGTGAAACCTGCAAAATGTGCCGAGGCATATTCCTCACAGTGTAAACGTCAGCCATCAGCAATAGGCATGATTATAAAAAATGATCTATGGGGAAATCATAAAAATTATAATCCCTGGAGGGGAATAAGGATATTTCAACTATTCGGAAGGAAAATTTTAAGCTTAATCATGTGTAAGAAAAGAGTTTGATCACAGGAAGCTACCATTGTCTTCTATTTTTCCCCCCAGAACAGCATTATATGGAAAAGAATAAAAGACTCTTTGTTATACAACAAAGAATTTTTTTAGACAAAAAGAAAAATGTAATGGATCAGCTAGTTTCATTAATACTATTACTATGTCATCAGTTAGAGCAGTTAATTGATTTTTATTAGTCAATCATTCAATTACTATTAACAGGCGCCAAAAGTGTTTAGCTTGTCAAGCCCATTATGGATGTTGGTCAAGCTGTATTTACAGTACAAGCACGTTGGGACACACCTATAAGTCTTATTTATTTATTTATTTATTAAAAACCCATCTTTCTCTCAATGTAAGGTCTCAAGGCAGAATTCTACCCGGAGATATGGCAAAGAAGGGGAGATTCTTGATATGTAAGCATCTATAATAAGTGGTCATTCCTCAGTCTCCAAGGGAATCTTCTGAATCACCATGCTGCAGATGGTACTGGTGGAATAAAACTTTCTTCTGTGTTATATCTAAGAACATAATCTATGTAAAATTTAAATTTGATTTTTATTATGTAGTTACAGTGATAACATGATCAAGCAGCATGGAAGTTATCCAGAATCCTGTTGGTGACTTATGTCTTCATAAGTGAGCCTACACACTTTGGAATTAGAACTGCAGTTCTATGATGTCCATATCCACAAAAGGTCTGCACTGTTACATAGTGCAGCCAGCAAAGTGCCCAATGTGCATTGGTATATTAATTTTAATTAGTTACTTCTTCAGTTTTGTAATATTTCTTTTGTTATTTTGCCATTGCTTTCATTAGTAGTCAGTTTGTTTCCTGGTGCAATTGGTACAGATGTATGGATTATTGTTGTTGTCATTTTAATACTATGTAATGTGTGTTTCCATTGGCGGGTTACAAACCGCCATAAAATACGTATTGACTACGTATTAGGGTTAGGAAGGGGCGGTGCTTCCTCACCCCCCCTAACCCTAGTACGTGGTCAATACGTATAATATGGCGGCGGCCGTTCCACACAGCTGCCGCCATATTGACGTAGCGGACGCTGTGCGCCCGCACGTTGTGCGGCGCTTATGACGTTGCAAGTTTGCCATTGGCGCCTCGTGGCGTCATAACCGCGCCACAGGAAGAAGCTCCATTTTGGAGCTTCTTTTTTGCTCCGCGAGGGAGTCGCGCGGTTTGGCTGCTGCGGCTCCCTCGTGGAGCAAACAGCAGCGCTGGCAGACCGCCGCAAGGCGGCAGTCTGTAACGTTCCATTGTTTTGTAAAGACATATCACCACAGAGGCAAAACAATAATGACTTGCCTACCAGTCCTCACCAGTCAGTTCCAGGTCTGGGAAGGGCCTCCATTGTGATGCACAGGTACCATCAGTTCTCCTCTACCTGTTTGTGTATGTGAAGAACTTAGCCAAAGTAAGAAGAAGGCACTCCCTCCATCCACCATCATCCAGCCTCAAAGGGAGAGAGCAGCAGGCCAGGCTCCCTCCAGTCCATATGCCATCATCTTGGCCTCAGAGAGAGAGAAAAACTGCTGGACTTGACCCTTCCCTCATTGCCATTCCATTCTCCTTTTGTGTCATGTCCTTTTAGATTGTAAGCCTGAGGACAGGGAACTGTCTAATTAACCATTTGTAAGCCATTCTGAGAGCCTTTTTGGCTGAAGAGCAGGGTATAAATACTCTAAATAAATAAATAATAAACAAACAAACAGCCAAGAGGCCTTCACCAGGACAGTGACTGATGTCTGTTAAATCCATGTGCTATCTAGGAAAATTTGAAGCACTTTTTTCCCTGTGGAGTCAAGGGAGCTTATCGCACAGCCCCTTGGGATGCTCCTGGCATGGACCAAAAGGGGGCAGGATGGGAACAGAATGGGGGCTATCACCCATTTTATCACATGCCGGAACGCCGCCAATGTTGCTGGACATTCCCATTCCATTCCCAATCCATCCCAATGGAGGCTATTTTCAGAAAACTTCTGAACAGTTCCTGAAAATCGCCTCCTCTGGGATGGATTGGGAACAGAATGGGAACATCTGGCAGTGGTGGTGACTTTCCAGCCCATCCCACCCCCTTTCAATCCATGCTAGGAGTCTCCCAAGGGACCATGCAATAAGCTCCAATGATACCAAGGGGCCATGGACCCTACCATCACCTGGCCTAAGTTATTGTCAGAGGGGAGATAGGGTTAGTTTTGTGGGTACTAGATTACTATCCAAATTGGTTACCCATCCCTGCCTAAGTGGTTTAGATGCAACCCAAAGCAGGTTTCAAATATTTTCTAACTTTCCAACATTTGAATTTAATAATAGAGTATGAAATAACCACTGCTAATTCAGAAAATTGGGGATCTCAAAGACTAGGCAGCAAACACAACAGTATCTAATTCTCCAAGCTGTTCTGCCTTTTTTCTCTACTCTGGGAATAGACAATATGCTCAAAGAAATGAAGGGACACTTTTGTTCACTAGATAACATCAGGTTCTTCCAAGATTGGGTAGAAAGCTGAAGTAATTCAAATTCAGTAAAAGAAAGAATTTGGATTTAATCAACACAACTAATGAAAAAACTGTGCTGAATATGGCTGCATGTAGTTTTATGTTGCTCTACATAGTACAGCTTCTTTTTCATTTAAGAAATGATCATATGCTATAATTTCAAGATTATGGACTACAACAATGGTTTGCTGTCAGGTTTAAAAATAGCTGCATCAGCTAAATCTCCGCTTGGGAAAATGGATCTAAAGCTGCAATCCTGGCATACTTATTTAACTTTTGCTGAGTAAGCAAACATAAAACTGGTCTAGACAAAAGAAGTGGGGTCCATCAATTTTTCAGAGACAGACACATTTACCTAAAATGTGATATCCTGGAGTCAAAATACTTTCTTCAGGAAGCCTGTTAATATTATTAGCACTAACATCAGAAGCAAAGAAAGACCAATTAAATCAAGTGCTGGAGAAAAAAGTAAATGATCAGTAATGGAAATCTGCTAAAAAGAGCAAAGATGTTATACTTCATTGCACCACAGCTGCTATCATTTTCTTAGCAGACAGCTGCAAAAAACTATTTAAAAAAAATCAAAAACTCACCCAGCAATAAAATTGAATGTATTTATTTGAATGCATTTGTAGCATAGATTTAAACACGTTTAGCAGAAGCTTTTTCTCCCTGGGGAATCTAGGGAACTGCAGTTCTGTGAAGGATACTAGCATACGCTTGACATATTTCAAAATTCTCACCCAACCACAATTCCAGGATTGTTTATGGAAGACATTATATAAAACATATATGGTTATGGTTTTTTTGTGGATTTTTTGGGCTATGAAGCCATGTTCTAGAAGAGTGTATCACCAGCAGCTGTGGCTGCCATCTTCTGAGACTGGTGGCTTGGAAGAGAGTGGGGTATATATACTGTTGGTTGAGAGGAAGTGATTTACACGTTAATCTGTGTATTGTTGTATTGTTGAATGGAAAGGCCTCAAGGAATTTCATTAATGATGTATTGTCTGCTGGGAAATTCCCCTGACCCTGGGTGGTTTTCATTTGCATTAGATGGGTCTTGATTTTGGTGTTTTTCAGGATTGGTAGCCAAACTTTGGCGGGTTACAAACCGCCACTTACGACGTACGTGCTAGGGTTAGGAAGGGGCATGTTAGGGTTAGGAAGAGTCGCCCCTTCCTAACCGGCCCTGGCCCCAACACGCGCGGAGCGCATTGTAAATGGCAGCTCCCATCCACATGGGCACCACCATTTTGACGTCTTGGACGCATAGAATCCAGATGTGTCATGGCGGAAGTGATACCGCGAGGGCGTGCTTCGCCCCTCGTGGCGCCATTTCTGCATTTTGAAAAGGAGCACCATTTTGGCGCTCCTTTTTCTGCACCGGGAAGCCTCGTGGTCTGGCCGCTGGGGCTTCCCTCTGCAGCGAACGGCGGCGGCGGGAGAATAGCCACTTGAGGGCAGTCTGTAACCCGCCATGGTTTACTTTAAGGGTTTCTTCTTTCCTGTTGAAATTGTCCAGGTGTTGTCAGGGATGATGGGAGTTGTAGCTCTTCACCTCTGGCTCGAACTCACCACCTTGTTATGCACCGCGCTGACCAGTTTTGGACAGTGATTAAAGCTTTGCTTTAAAAGCAGCAGAGTTGCAGAGAATAGGCTGAAGACCCTGACAAACTCTCCAAGCCTTCTCACTCTTGCTTCCACAGAAGTCTTCACCCTTCTTCAGGATCCAGCTGGTTCTTGTAGCTTCACCCAAGACACCAGACAACTCAGTAGTCTTACATAAAAGATCTACTTTATTCTACTATATACAGCTCCAAAACTATCCAACACAACTCCAATACAACAATACTCCTCCACAACTACTACCCACTCTACTACCCACAAAATACATTGGGATTCATAGTCATTATTATAGTCATTGCATGATACCACCCACTGTTGTCTGTTTCCATCCAGTGGGCGTGCACAACCATTTCCATTGGTTCTCTTGGTTCATCCCATAATTAATGATTTCATCATCTCAGCCTTGACCACTTAACAATTCTCAGGTGTGTCCAATTATCCACTTTGCATTTCTGTCCTTGGCATCTAGGACTTGTTAATTCCATTACCTTATACACCTGTGTGGTTTCTAAATTGCTTCTGCTGAGTCATCCTGACTCTCACATACATGTTTTATTTCTTTCACTGTATATCCCATGTTGCTTTTTCCTTAACAGGTGTTTATGGATTTCAATGGCTTTCCTAAGCATTCTGACCTGATAGTTGTTGGCATGGTCCAGAATTTCAGTGTATTCAACAGCATTTTATGCCCAGGATGGTTTATAATGTATTCTGCTACTGCTGAATTTTTATGGATAACCCAGTCTGCAGTGTCTCTTGTGTTCCTTGTTTCATGTTTGAACACTGCAGACTGGGTTTAAATTGCCAAATGTTCTTTATTAATGCTATCCATACCTTATTGCCAAGTTTTAATATCTGAAATATGTTTCACACCATGAAGATATTTTGACACATATCTTCAGTTTATCACATCTTCCCTTTGGTTTTCCAGTCAGTGTAACGTTAATAACATGCTTACTCTCTTAAGTGATAAAATTTGCAGGAAAACAGCCATTTGCTCACATTAAAAATTTAAAATGTTTGCACAAGAGATGGTGAAGCAGAAATAGCTTTGTGAAGTCAAAGGCTTTCATGGCTGGCATCCATAGATTTTTTTGTGGTTTTTTTGGGTTATGTGGCCATGTTCTAGAAACATCAGGAATAAACTCTTCTAGAATATGGCCACATAGCCCTAAAAACCCACAAAAAAACTAGAAATAGCTTTATTATTTTTTATTTTTAAAGAAATGGTTCGTAAACTGACAGGTGGCTAAAATAACAACAGGAACTAGGCAGATTTACAACACAGATTTTTTTTTTACCCACCAAAGTCAGGGAAATTGGTTACAGTTCCACGTGTAGTTTAGAGTTGTAGAATCAGGATTTGGTAATGCTAAAAGCCTACATATTTAAGTTATGTGTTGCATCCATGCTTACTTCTGATAACCATCTACACAAGTGCTATGAAAAGTGGTGTCCCATTGAGTGATGCCATTCTGCAAGCCATCGGCTGCTGGCCCATGACAAGTTTCCAATGAAGAAAGAAGCAGCTGTAGTCAATGGACACAAATATGGTGCTGGTCCCTGGCATATTGGGAAAAAAGCCTGTTAATATCCCACATCAGATTAAGAAACATTGGTCTATGTCATAACCAATCTGGTGCCTACCAGACTTTTGAGACATCAATTTTCAGGATTCTGAATTACTGTTGGGACTGATGATAATTGAGAAGGCTTCAGCTCATGGAACATTGGACAAGAGTATTCAGTATAATATCTCAGTTTATTTTCTCTGTAGTAATCAGTTGACATGTCTCAGGAGTTTCACAACATTGAGAGACATCTTGATCTTGTCATTTAGAAAGTGCTAATAAGTTTGACATGAATGCACACACACTTTGGACCTAAAAGGTTTTGATGCTGTCCACTTCTGTTAAACATATATGCTGAACAAAGTTGTAACTTGGTAGTTGTTGTTTTTTCCATTAGTGGTGAGGGAAGAGCCATGCAATTAAGAAGGAATGTTAACCCTACATCAGCCTCTGGTCTCTGAATCAATTTTCCCTGTTTGATCTTTTCAGCCCAATCAGAAATACTTCACTGAAGCAAGTAAATGGAATCCCAGAGATTTATTTATTTATTAGGAAAATCAACAGTAGTAATGTGTGAAACATTTAGCGGATTAGATTATTGTTTCAAGTTGTTATAGATGGTTGACAATGGTGTGTGGGTATGTGTGTATGCATTCATTTTAATCAATAGAGTCATTTTTATTTGTCTGTGTGGGTAGATGCGTGTGTGATGAGCGAATGTGGTAAGATCTTCTGAAAGCTACACATATAAGAGGAGGGAAAATGTTTGTGAGGTGGCTTTGAGTTCAGGTCATTAAATAATTTATTTATTTAAAAGGTATTTCCCAAGAGTCCAAGTCTGTACAGGCATTTTCTAACAATTGTTTTTGCACTTTTGGGGGGGGGGGGTTCTTCTACAACATTCTGCCCTATACCAATAACAGAATTTTTTTTCTATTACATTTTCTTCATAACATAATTTTATTTAAAATTTGTTTTAAAATTAATCTAAAATCACAGTATTTAAAAATACAAACATGCCTCCATTCTCCTGATGAAATTTGAAATCACATGTTAACATCAGTAAACAAGCAAACAAACCGTGACAGTGTCACTGATCTTAAAGACAATTTAAAGTAATGGCATTGCCCATCATAACTAAAAAATAAATAAAATAGAATTGTTACTTTTAATGCATTTGTTTTAAACTCTGGTATACCAAATAATACAAGATGATAGGACAAGATGATATTAAGGGAACAGCACCAACCTTTAGAAGAAGAAGAAATAATAATTTGGGTGAAACTTATTCCCTGTGGGTAGATGTGATGATATTACTGAAGCACAGCCACTTTACTGCACAATGCAAATGAGAGTGAATGAATATTTCAGTTTGAGATCTCCCCCCTCCCCCCAAAAAAAACATCCCAAACCCCAAAGGGGAAAAAACTAGCCTTTTTGCAAGTAAGTAAATATGAAATCACAAATGCCTGAGTAATTTTCAACTCAGCTGTATTTCAGACTATCCTGTGATAGTCATCACATTTATATTTCACTGCTAACTTTGGGTTTGGAATGCTCACACTCCTGCATATTTTGTGGTTAAGATGTTAAAAAATCAGATCCTCCTCCACTTTCCCCAGACTAATTCCATTTATTTCATTCAGGGTATCTGACAGGATATACAGAAAGATACAAATTCAACAGAGGTTTGGCACTTCATCTCATGGTGGAATACTTCATCCCACACTCAAAGTTTGGTGTATCTATAAAAAGAGATAGTGGCCCACACTTTTCCTTACTTCAGTGATGGAAAAGAAGTCATTGTGGAAGGCTGTGAGGGAAAAGAAGGAAAATGAGAAAACCATGCTTATACTGAGAAAGTCACTTTAGCACATAGCAGAATTTGGTCGATTTTGCTTTATTTCCAGAAGCATTCTGAGAAGGGTTTTTTTTAAATAAATAAATAAAACATTGGCTTTAACAACAAAACCAGAAAGACCACCCAGACATACCCTGCCAGCTGTAAGTGCTGAATCCCAGCTTGGCCATGAAAACCCATTGGGGGATTCTGGGCAAATCACATTCTCTCAGCTTCAGAGGTTGGCAATGTTAAACCTGCTCTGAAGAAATGTGCCAAGAAAACCCTGTGATAAATTTGCTTTGGGGTTGCCATAAATCAAAAACTGCTTGAAGACACACACAACTCACACACTTAAGCAGAATGGGCAAATTTGTCACTTTTGATTTCTTCCCAAATTTTATTTTATTTTTAAAAAACTCATCACAAACATGGCTGAATACATCAGAATTCAACAGTATATTTCTCTCTCTGGCTTTGCTTCGTGAACAAAGATTCAGGAAGGACTCATCCCACCCTTTGTACAAGCGTGTTGGTGACTAAAAAGGCCAATCCGGGACAAACAGGTCCGGTTGCAGAAAGCACACCAGAAAGTCTCCTTGGGTGATGTTTCCGGGTGCAAATTCTTTCTGCGTTGTCGTTTCTCTTCGAGACTCATTTGGCGTGAGCTTTTGAAAAAGTTGCAGCATCGTGGATAGTGCGTCTCCATGCCTCCTGATGTGAGGCCAGGGCGGACCATTGTTGGTGATCTATTTGGCCAAGCCTGAGATGTGTTTCCGGGAGTCCTTGTATCTCTTCTTTGGGGCACCCCTCTTACGCTCTCTCTCTCTCTCTCTCTCTGTTTGTGTGTGTGTGTGTGTGTGTGTTGCGCGCAAGATTGCTGCTTTCTATGCAAAATCCTATGTAACAAAAATCTCACAAAAAATTGTGCAAACCGCCACCATCATGCACAAAAGTCTACAGTTTTTGTTGTGCAAGATTGATGTTTTGAACAAGATTTTGAGTTGTGCTAAACTGCACAATATGTATTTCTGTACTGGATAATTTCCTGAATCACTTTAGGATGTTTAAATAATGGGCAAAAATTGTGCAAGAAATATTTGTTTTCTGAGAGCAACAAGAGGAAAGGGTGGAAATGATTCATCTTCATGTCCATTTTCAACAAAATATTCCAGTAGTCACTACAGCTGATAATTTGATCATATTTAGTGAAAGCAGCATATATTTTATTTACCTTGGAGAACAGCTCAACTTTCTTGGGATAGAAAGTTACCAAATTTAAAGTCCTTAAAGATGCTTTTATTGTTGCATATATTTCCCTGAATAAAGACAGCAATTCATCATCTCTACTTTAAAAAAAAAGAAAGGAGAAAAAGTTGTTGTTCACCAATTTATATAATGCTGAGTTATGAAGTTTCAGCAGTTCAGCCAGTGGACTATGCAAACGTGTTGTTTCTATATCTATATCATGGGATCCCAGCTCCAAGAATGTTCTTAAGTCCCTTCTGTAAAGTCGCAGGTGCAGAGAATTTGGCAATGTACTGTATTAGGTTTGAAAAGCTGCCTGAAAACTGCTTTCTAAAAACCATTTCTGTGAATAACTGATCATAGCAACTTGGTAATGCAAAATCAAGGCACAATAGTTGTTCCAGACTGAATCACACCCACTGAGAACAATGCAACTCAATGAATTATGACTGAAATAAATTCATGATTGGACTGTCTGTACTCTCACGTATACAACCTGCATAGTTGAGTGGTTTAGAATGTTAGATTGGGGACTCTGGGAAACGGGGGTTGAAATCATCGCTTGCCCATGGAAACTGACTGGGTAGCCTTGGCGAAGTAACACACTCTCAGCCTCAGAGGAAGCAATGCAAGAGTCTCTGAACAAATCTCATTAATTAAACCCCATGATAGGGTCACTTAGGGCAGTGCTTCTCAATTATTTCTGTCATGCCCCCCTAGGAAGAAGAAAACATTTCGCGCCCCCCCGCGCGACTGTAAATAGTACATTTGTCTATAAAATTGTTATAAGTACACCTCTGCATAACAGAGCCTCGTGCCCCCTTTACGGAGCCTCGTGCCCCCCCTGGGGGGTCCGCCCCACATTTGAGAAAGTCTGCCTTAGGGTCATATAGGTTGGAAATATCTTGAAGGCAACATAACAACAGTTCTCAGTATGACAAAATCTGAATCCAACTCTATTTACTAACTCAAATCTGTCTAGGAAATTTTTGGGAATGGTTGACCTCACATTCTTCTCTTTGAAAAACAGCTTTACATGTTTACACTTTTTGACATCTGGGTATTTAGGTGGAAAATATGCTGAAATACCAATTAAAAAAACTGCTGTGTCATGTAGCCATAAGGAGATGTTTGATAGTTTTTTGTGGGTTTTTCAGGCTATGTGGCCATGTTCTAGAAGAGTTTCTTCCTGGACGTTTCGCCAGCTTTGTGGCTGGCATCTTTCTCGAAGATGCCAGCCACAGATGCTGGTGAAACGTCAGGAAAAAACTCTTTTAGAAACATGCCACATAGCCTGAAAAACCCCAAAAAACTATGGATGCCAGCCATGAAAGCCTTCAACTTCAGATGTTTGAATGTTTTTTTTAAAAATGGACAATAATTACATTGTTTTCATCTGTTAATACTGATTTTACTTGTATGCTGTCTGAGATCACATCATATAGGGTGGGATGTAAATATTTTAGTGAATACATAAAAATAATAGATTGAGGAAATTATCATCTATGGTATAATCTACTGCCCATGCACATAATTCCATTGGAAATCTTTTCCACCATTGGCTTTGAATACTTTGGTGCAAAGAAAGTTTCTTGTCCCTACTCTCCTTTGAGTCCATCTATTCTCCCCCCCCCCCCCGCCGCAGTGGGCTCCTGAACAGTGAGGGGTAAGCTATCGAAGATGGTTGGGGAATCACCACAAATAGGAGAAGTCTACCTTTTTCATATGTATCCATTTTGAATTCATATGTGAATTGTGTACAGATAGTGATCTTGCAGACCATTGCAAAGAACTCTCACAATGCAGCTCACTTACTCTTGATTGGTGCTTGTTTGTACCATTTCAGTGTCCATTTGAACCCTATCCAGCTTTTTCAGTTCTGGAAAAGACAATGAGAAGAGAATGAAATGTCCCTTCCACACTGCACCATTTCGATTCTGTGCCCAAGGATTTTGTACTTTTCTTTCCATTTAATTGGGGCGGCCCTACATCATGATTGGCCCTGCTCACAACACTGTAGGTTTTAAAACCTTATAGCATCATGATGTGATAAGTCCATGGAAAAGTTAATCTCACAACTCCTTCAAAGTATTCAAAACTATTGCAAAAGGTATGAATAGGATTCTTGGGTAATCAGTTTTGCTTATTTCTTCATTGCATGCAAGAGCAAATACTTAAAAAAAAAACCCTGCTGGAGATTGTGAGAGTTTCACCACTTTTTGGGAAAACACATTGTAGCTATTTTTGAGGGGGGAAATTGTTTAAAATCTTAGTTGGTATTCAATATTGCAGTTACAGATTTGTAATCTAGAGTTACAGATCTGTATTCACTGATCCTGTGTAGTCACAGCTTGCCAGAACAGCTAGCAGCTGCTCTAAGAAATTGAGGTCTCTTCTTCTGGTAATCAGGGCACAAGAAGGAGGATGTTTCTATCCCCTCCCACAGAAAAAAAATGCTGCAGCAACCAGAAGCAGTACCCCAGTATAATTCCTTGTTGCAGCCTCATTTTCTGGTGGGATGATGGTGGAAATGCCATATTCTTTGCATCCTGATCACCAGAAGAACACATCTATGTCTCTCAGAGTGGCTGCCAGCTGATCAGGTGGGTGGGAGGGGAGGGGCCATGCCAGAAATTTTACTTAGGGGCTCGACAGATGTGGAGAAAGGGACATCGAGACACTGCCCCTTTCTGCCTATGATGGAGGCCGCAGGAACCAAATGGTGCAGCCTCCGGGAGCCCTAAAAGCTACCTGCTCCTGGCGGGTTCTTTTTAGGGCATGCACAGGCACCATTGAAGCCCTCGAGTGCACCATGGTGTGGTGCTGTTTGGATAATGTGCCGCACATAAGTCATCATGGTGGCTCCCATGTGGACGGGGGCATGCCCTGATGGCACCAGCGGTGTGTAGTAAGACTTGGGTGCGTGTGGATGCTCTGTTCTCCCAAGCCTTAAAATCAGCCCCAGGCCAGCACATAGCATCAGTGTGTATTGGGCCTTACAAACATAACTAAATAGGATTCTGGTGTTTGTGTTTTGTATAGAATGTAATAGCTTTACAGAGAAAACTGTGGCTGGAATCCTGTTGGAGTATTGTGTTCTCATAAGTGGAGTTACCTGTGCAGGAAATAGAACTGCAAAGATGAGCAACATTTGTATTTAGTAGAGGGCTGCTGCTTCATAACTATGTAGCTAGCTATGTAGGTATGCTGCTAGGTAGCAGAGTGAGGAGGGTAGAAATGTGACCGGCGAGCAATGGAACATCAATGAGTGTACTCCTGGTGCATAGTGGTTACACCTCCACACAATTCATTAACCAGGTTTCTGTTACATAGGGACCGAACAGACAGGCCAAAATAAAGCTGCTTCGGGTCTCTTTGGAAGTATGCTGTTTAAGTGACACATGCATCTTAAGAGGCCAGAAGCTGTGCCAAAGATGTGCTCCAGTCCTTAGGACTGGAGAGTGGCTTTGGCGCAGCTTCTGACCTCTTAGGATGTATCTATCATTTATACCACATACCTCCAAAGTGACCCGAAGCAGCTTCATTTTGGCTTGTCTGTTTGGGCCTGTAGTTAAGAGCACACAGATTTACATTGTGTGAAAGAATATACAGGTTTCCACCCAGAATCTTTGTGCAATTTTCAAATTCAAATTTAATAAATTTTTGTATAAATTTTTTCACACAAAAACAAAACCAAACCAAAAATTTCTCACATGGTAGACTATATTTTCAGTGGGGTGTCTCAAGACATCCTTTTTTCACTGAGAAGGAGAAAAGAATGGCTAATCTTCTTTTACATCTCCACTATAACTAGACATGATTGTAATTTCAGCAGCAGGCTTGCATCTTGTTCCCTCTCCTTCCATAGTAAAATCTCATAATGCAAAACATGTGATCTGATGTCATCATTCTCTGATTCTCACCACCTCTATAAATGTCAGTGAGTAGAGTGGACTGGAAGATCCAAACAGCAATAAAAGCAAGAAATGCTGATGAAAATGAAGTTGACTGGAAAAAGCTGCTCTCCCTGAACCCAAAAGGAGCTGGTTTAAGGACTTTAAGTGAGACAGCCTTGCTTTGTAACGTTTTTGCTTTCTGTCTCTTCATGAAACATTAGCATGCTGTCCAGTAAAAAAGTTAAAGGGAAAAAAATCAACATAATGCTTGCAAGTACTTGTAATATTGGTAGTAAAACACACTGTTTCGAAGCATGATGATGACAAGGAAATGCTTGCTGCAAAAGTGGCTGCTATTACCCCTTTGAGAAGTCAGATGGCGCTTGTGTAGTCTCTCTTTTTCCTTCTCTGTCTCAGAGCCAGGGGAGCCAGGCGGACCCACCATCTGATTTTCTACATTTCCACAGACCAGGCCAGAGCAGTAAACATCACTGGGGACATTGCTGAGTCTTACATTACTGTTTGTGTGTTGCTCTGTGAGGCAGAGAGGCCTGTTTATTTCCAAGGTTTGAAAAAGAAATTTTCCTCTTTCTAATGAGACAACATTCCTTATATACTCTGTACGTGCGTTACATTCATTACTCTGCTCAATAAAATGGAGTGGTGAGACTGTGGTTCATTTCAAAAGCCTTTTAAAGTGCCTTTTTTGCATCTCTCTCATCTAATTAATACAGAATTTCAACAAGATTAGCAGACAGCTGGAATCTTTTAAAATCCCAGTCTTAAAATCTTGCAGGTCTTGAATGCTTTGTCTCAGCAGACTGTCACTGGTCAGTTGCAAGGGCAGAGAAGCTATATTTTCTTCCCCAATAGATAAAATTGGAAGTTGCGGAGAGGGTGAGCATCTATATACTAAATGAAAATGAGCAATATGTTTGCCTCCAACAATATAATTTAGCAATATATTTCATTTTACTAAAGCAGGAGAGAGAGAACTAGTGTGGCTTCATGTTTTGAGTGAAGGACTAGGATTCTAGGAGACCAAGGTTTGAATCTCTGCTCAGCCATGGAAACACACTGGGTGACCTCCTCTCTCAGAAGAAGGCAAAAAACCCCCAAACAAATCTTGCTAAGAAAAGCCCATGACAGGTTTCCCTTAAAGTTCCCAAAAGTCAGAAATGACTTGAAGACAAACAACAAGAACAACAACAAATTAAGAAGGAGGAAGGGGCACTTAACTAATTTTTTCCTCGGTTTTATTTCAAGAGGAATAAACGTAAGTCAGTGTTAGGTACATACTTTGGGCACAGAATTCAATGCCAGGACTGATTCAATCTGAGATTCATCTCCAGTATCTCCAGGTATTTTGTTTTGTTTTGTTTGATAAGGGGGAAAAATCCAAACAGATCTCTGATAGTAGACCATACTCTTTAATAACGCAGAGGAACCACCTATCCAATGTAGGCAGTGGTGCAGTGGAGGCAAGACACACAGGATTGAAGTACAAGAGCCTTCTCATTAGCAGAAATAAAGTTATCATCTTCCACCCTCCACAGTCTTCCTGCTATCCTCTGAGAATAGGTGCAGTCCTCATAGTAACTTACAGGTCATTTCTCCATAAACAATTTATTGTTGTTAGCTATCTTTGTTAAAATGCAAATCATTTGGGAGGTAGCTTGGTCTTAAACTTGTAATTAAGAACCACTAGTATTACAAAAGTCCAGGTAGAGATGAAAACTATAGAATTGAGGGGGAGTTGGATGTGGGTCAACAGAACTACCTGTATTTTTGCACTCTTATTGGTGTCCTAGAGGCTGTTGTGATCAGTATCTGTTCTTCAAACTGATCACTACACTACTGAGTGTTCAGTGGCACTTACTGTAGTACTATTTCCTGTTGTAGATATTCACTTTCTCTTCTGTACGTGGCTTGTAAATCATCCAAAGCATGCCTAGAAACATAAAGCTGAAATACTTACGCTTATCATTGTCATGATAAACAGGACAATGTTTAACCCTTCCTACTGCTATCCCAAATCTGGAATCCCTGTACAAATGGAAACTGGTTAGTTTCACTTCTCAGCAGAACTGGGTCAGATTGTGGTTTTGATTTTTAGTAATGCAAAAAGTGTTATGAAATTGGTAGCTTTTAATGATAAGGTTGAAGAATGATTGTAAGCAAATTGCAAAATGACCAAAGGAGAATGGCAGGCAAAGCCACAAAGATCAGTGTACAGAGATCTGCTTGGAACCATATGAAGTAACATGGCCGTAAACCATTCATCCTGGCTTTGGAACACCAACATTTTGCAATTCATTGCAACATCAAATTGCATCTGAGCATAACCATTTAGGAGGCTAGATGACTCAGGGGAATCATAACAGCTATGCAGACTGCAGATTACTGGTTCAAATATAACTATGTCAAAAGTATATGAAAACAGATCCCATATAGTTATTGTTTAGTGGCTTAAAAAATATACTGCATTAGCCTCCCATCTGGTTTCCTATGAAAGGAAAAATCACATCTTTAAAACCCTGTAAAATTAAATTCTTCCTTTTATAGTCTCAACTGACAAATTAAGAAGGTTGAAGGGCTGAATGAACTCCTTTCCTTTCTTTCACTCTAGCTATAATGGAGTGAGAAAGCCTTCATGGTAGTTAAGTCTGACTCTTTTATTTTTCTAATACATCATCCTCTTAAATCAGTTCAGATGGATTTATTCAAGCAAGAGAAGCTGAATTAGAGGTTGGAGGTTTATTTTTTTAAAAAAATCTACAAAAAACTTGGTTAATACACTCCAGTTCTATCTTCAGGTAAGGTGTCTTGGAAATGTTAGAATACTAGGAGCATGGGTTCATTCCACAGTACCACTAAACTATTTAAAGCTGTGCCACTCAAAGTGGGGGTCCCAGGACTAGCGTCAGTCCTTGAGGTGCTGGTTGATGGTCCCATAAACACATGTAAATTTAGATGCAGCTATATTTCAAGGAACCAGGTACTACCTGATCTTGACAGCTAAGCACGGAAGCCTTGGTTAGTACTTGAATAGATGTCCAGCAAATACTGAGTGCTGTAATAGTGGAAGGAACTGGTAAAACTACCTCTGAGTTTTCCTTCTTTAAAAGAAAAGCCAATGAAATTCATGGGGTTCCCATAAGTCAACTTGAAGGCATATGCATACACATACTCAAGATGATGTCCTATTTCAGACCAAACTCAGCACGTGAGGTAATGTGGAGACAGGACATAATATGATAGACAAAGAAACATCTGAGAATTAACAATACACAGAGAGAGCGGTTTAAAAACTTTTGCTCTGTACAGCAGCATTACTGCCTATGCAAAATGGATTTCATCTTTTTACAGCTATTATGTTGTCACTATTCTTCTAGGCCAAGCTTTTGTGGCTCTGCAATCATCCTCTTTCCTTGCTGTGGTTAAAGTTTTCAAAAGATTAATGTTTAAAAGGGTTATTTTGGCAAAGCCACCAGTATACCACATTGGCTGTTTTCAGCAGAATGGAGTGGAAATTTAGGATAAACTGATCCTGCAAAAGAAATTAAGCTACATTTTTTACCAGCTGCCATTCAGAAGCCAAGGGGAAGTAGTGATTTAGCTTTATATGGACTTTTGTCTCTACTGGTTTCATTGTGGAGTCAGGAAGTAGATTCTCTATGCTTTGAAAAGATTATTCACTTTAAGGCAGACACCTGAGCTCTGTTTTCAGGAGGTGTATATCCCCCCTCCCTCCAATTTCATATTATTCAGGATGTCTGAGCAGACTGAAACTCTGCCATTACTGTCTGAAGGTGCTGCCTCCCTAGCAAGGAATTACTAAATTCCCTGCCTTGCACTATTCTGGAGTTTGCATTTTCCTACATCAGTACAATATGTGTAAGAATGTAAAGCTACACCAGTCTTCCTCAGCCTCTTCCCATTTCCACCAGTAGGCAGTCCATTCTGGGGAGGGGGGAAAGCTAAAATAAAGCAAACCAATGTTTGCTTTTATACAGGGGTTTTTTTGTGTGTGTGTGTTCTTAGCCAAGGGTAAAATATGATTATTCCAAGTCTGGCTTAGCTTGGACACTGAACGGCTATGGATAGTAGAATGCAGGGTCCTAGATGCATTTAGATGGATCTACATTACAATAACTTTGAAACTCTTTGAATGTCCTTAGCAGCTCATCATTTCTCTTCTAAAGCTATCTCACAGGGCTGTTGTGAAGATAATATGCAATGATAATACATTCTGATCTTCATATGTCCTGGAAATTAAGTTGGGGAAAAATATAGACAAAGGAGTACATAATTCCAATTGCTATCCAACAATGTTACTTTAAACAAGCTTTTAAAAACATTTTTTATTAAAATATTTACATCCCACCCTACAGCACAAGATCCCAGGATGGTATCCATGTTTTTTAGGAGCCTTTAGGAGTTTTTTTAGGAGGCAGGTACATTTAACATCTTTTAGTGTATTTAATGCAGTCTCTTTCATTGAGGTGAATGGAAGCTCCTGCAAATGTAGCAATTTCATAGCATATTAAAGTGTGTCCAAGGCGTAATTTGGAAGATGAGAGAGCTCCTTCCCTCTGAGTAGAGATAAATTATGGTTACAATGTTTTTTTTTAAAAAAAAATCTTTATGTAGAAAAAAATTGAAAAGGAAGATTAGTTCATCCAGTCTCAAAATTCTGACGGTTTAAAATTAATTTCAATCCCTTTGCTTTGAATCATATTGGTGCTGAATTAGAACACTGCTTTGTTCTGATAGGTTTATCCTTCTGAACTATATGCTGGCATAATCCTCTTTGTTCTGAAAATAGCTGTAGCTATTGGATTTAATGCAAAATAGAGAAAGGTGATTTGATTTCAATTCTTTTCTGATAGCTTCCCCAAAATTTGCAGATCCCATATTCAGAATGGGAAGAACTTGACGAACGTCAGACAAAGTAAATGTGACCAATACTAACATTCCTACTTCTTATATCTTTTTAAAAGTTCCATATAATCAGAAGGTGTAATTTGTCAACTTGCTTTCCTTTTCCAAATTTAATAATGGTTCTTCTTTTGCATTAGTTCTGCCTATAGAATTATAAACACAACAATCTGTCTGTCTAGGTGGTCTCACTTTGTTTTCTTCCACTGACTGCCAACATATCCTACTTTTGTGCCTTGAGCATTGGCCTATTCTGAAACATCTCATGTTGCTTCATTTTGTTAATATATTTGAGGATAAAAAAAGAATTGGATTAAGTCTGGAAAATGATTGCCTGATTGTCCAGGCCTCTGCATGTATACTTTGTTGACTTGCCAGAATTTTCTAATTGGCAAATGTTAGATAAATGTTTCTCCAACAAACGATAGGGTTTCAAAATGAAAAAGCAATTATGGCCTCATATCTAAATGCTGCCATCTGCATTTAAGAGGAAATCACTCCATGCTGCTTGAAGGTTTTGCACACAGTCAGTTTTATGAAGAGCAGCAATAGGATGGGGATTATATTTAGGATTAAGATGTTTAGGCTATTCTTCATGCATGTTTATCCTATTGTAGGTTGTTTTGACTACTATTTGCTTGCAGAAAAGCAACTCTCACGTTTTCACAGAAATAACAATAGTTAGTCACCAGAATAGAAGGGCTGGGCTGGATCTGACCATAGGCCTATCTAGTACAATGGCTATTTTTGTAGGTAACTGGGTGATGTATGGGAATTACACAAGTAATTTACAAGTCCAATGGCTAGAGTCACCCCACCGAATTAAAAGGCTGCCTTGTGTCCTCTGCAAGGAGAAAGATGGGACATTTAATAAATAAATAAATAAATAAATAAGGAAATCCCATTGAGTCAATGGTTCTACTCTAACTGAGTTTAAGAACAGGATTTAGAGCCTTGGACCACCTTGCAAAATAAGTCACTCTAGTTCTCTGTTTAAATATTCAGGCTTACCTCCCAGAGTTCAGAAAGTTTTTATTCCTTACCTCCAAACTTTTCAAAATGAATTGTGCAAAATAATTTGGTTCAGTCCTAATTGTATTGTTTATTTGGGATAGCATGTCACAAGTAAGACACCCCTATATACCAGCTCTATTTTATGGGTCTTAAAAGTAATTCACATTGGCCTGTTACAGACAGCCAAAATAAAGCTGCTTCAAGTCACAGTGGAAGTATGGTGTTTCAATGATGCATGCGTCCTAAGAATCCAGAAGCCACACCAAAGCCACACTCCAGCTGGAGCGTGGCTTTGGTGTGACTTCTGGACTCTTAGGATGCATACATCATTGAAACACCATACCTCCACTGTGACTCGAAGCAGCTTTATTTTGGCTGTCTGTAACAGGCCATTGAATTGTTTTATATTGGCTAGAAACCTGCTTTTCACACAGGCTGGTGTAATCTCCAGTGTTATGTGTAGGGAGCATGGTGACAAACAGTATCCAATATCTTGTACAATACCCATTCCCTAGGTACACAATAGTAGCTCAGGGTTTCCAGGCACACACTGGCTATGGAGATGCACCTAGCCATATTTCAGTTGCTCTTGAGCACCCAGAAGGGAGAAGGAGCAACTTTATTTCAGATGTGGAGGCTACTACTTATGATGGATTGTGGGGAGTGGTTAGCTGTATATACCTGCCCTAGCTACTGAGGAGGAAGCAGGGAAGGGAAAACAGCCTCTAGATCCCATTCCACCAGTGGAATTAATGGATTTTGGTCATTATGTTGTTCTGTATCTCTGTGTGTGTGTCTTCAGGTTGCCTGTCAACTTAGGGCGACTTCATTAATTTCATTGGCTTCTCTTAGGCAAGGAATGCTCAGAGGTGGTTTTGCTTGTTTCCTCCTCTGAAATTTACCCGATAGAATCTGGTATTTGTTGTCAGTCTCCCAACCAAATACTAACCAGAGCTGACCCAGTTAACTTTCCAAGATCAGATGGGATCCGGTGCCTTTAGGGTATTTAGGAAGATACATGTATATGAATGGTGCACCACCCACCTGCCTATTTTTCCCCATTTCACCATACAGTCTTCTTCTCGATGTACCCTGCTTTATTTTTTCCCCCACAGAAAACAACCCTCCTTGCTTGTGAGACACAAATGAAAACAGAAGATACTGGAAAACGAAGATTCAAGTCTCCACAGCCTGTTTAAAGGAACCTTGGTTTAAATAACCAAAATATCTTTACTGCTTATGGGCACAGACATTAAGGTAGGAGCCTTAATGCAGAGTATTTATATACAGGTAAATGTGTGAGAGATGTAGTTCCTCTCTGAATTGATCCTAGAATAATGTTTCAACATTCAGCTAGGATTGGATTTAGGGGGAAGTGATTTTATTCTCATCCATATTAGGCATTTTCTAGCCTGATACTTTAAAGAGACTTCAGGTTTTCTTTCTTTTTCATTTTTTCAGGGGGAAACTACCACTTTCCACTGTTATATGAATGAAATTTCATCTTTTCCCTGTTGAACTATATTTGTTTTAATTCTTTTCCAAACAGCACATACTTAAAATTTAAGAGCATAAAATATTGGATTATGGATATTTATCTAAGAAACCACAAAAATGTCCCAAAGGTTACTTGAAGCTTTCCTGTCAAACACTTGACTGGGAATGGTGAAAAAGTCTGTTTCTTACCATTTCAATCTGAAAGACATTATTTCACAGTGGTATTAAACTGCTATAGTTTTGAAATGTGGATTAGTGGGTTTAAAAATTAGTGATGCAGTTCTTCACCAGTAACTGAACACAATAAAACTGCACACTGCAAAAGCTACACACTTCCACCAAAAAGTATTGCACAATTTCAGGAGGAAGTTTTAATATCCTTTTCTGTCAGGCAAAAATATAAAACTGTGATAAATGAACAGACACAAAACCCACGCCATATAAGGGGACTGCAGAATTTAAAAAATAGCACATTTTGATGAATCTTTGTGCATGTATGTGTTTTTAATTAATAAAGTACATATTTTCTAATTTTAAAATTGTTTTGTTGCTATTATATTCTAAACACACACAGAGAGACAACAGTACAGAAAGCTACATTTCTCTCATTTATTGCTATGTGTGGGCAGAAGGAAACAGGCAACCGATAGGAAAGTGTGGAAGACTGTTATTTAAAAGCGCAAACTTTTCTATTACAGACATCTGTTTGAAATGTGGTAGAATTTTCAAGGTGAAAGAATAGAATGGAATGGAATAAGTACCCTTTCAGTGACGTCCAAAACTAATGAAAATGTTCTGTGTGGAACTTTATGTCACTTACCAACATTTGACTCATTTTTACTCACATGGTGCAATGATAGAATTACTGCCAATGGAATGCGTTCTTTCACATAGTTTGCCTCCAAGGCACACTCACTATGCCACGTAAATTCATACTGTAAAGACTGATGTGGGTGTAACATGTCCTCAGACAGATATCCTGGATGCCTAGATATTGGGAGACAACTTAATACAACAGCTTGGGATGCATTTTTATTGCAAAATAAAATATGGACTTCTGTGCAAAGCATCTAGTATAAATGGGAACAGAAACCTATGCATGAAGAACCTTCATGGTCACATCTTCCTTCCTGGACTGCATTCTTCTTCATTCGGTGCCAAATTAGAAGGATAAGAGCTATAATGTAATTACAGTTTTGCTAAAATAAAATGTACAAAAACAAAGTTACAGCACTGAAAACATTTGGGTTAAGCAAAGACAGGGAATCGGTGCATTCAAAGAACTACCAACCACACGTTATCATATTGAACATGATGCCTTAGTTTCATAAAATTGCTGGAACGCTTAACAAAGGGGAAGAAATCCTATAGAAGCTTCTAATCCCCAGCACGGCTGCAAATGTTGCCATATTTAAATTGTGCGGCCAAGTATGATGCTAATTTTTAAAATACTTAATCCAGTTTCTAAACTTCCACTTCCACTAAACTTCAAGAGAACTTCAAAGATGAAGAAAACAATTTGTATCATCCTTGGATACCTAATTAGGTTATTATTGTCTATCTGATCTGATATTTGTCAGTATTGCATTGATATTGCATTTCCTAAAGTTTACATCTACACTGCACTATATACGTGGAACTTTTTAATGGTATTGTAAGTTAAAGGTACTATAGTTAACCATAGGTTTATAGGCCTTCAAAGTACTATAGGTTTACAATGTCAAACTCCTGTATAAAATGATTCAGGCAATTGCACATTCAGATAAGGAACTAGTGTTGTGGCACTACACTTTAATAGCGCTGTTATGCCACTTTAATTGCTATGACTACCTCCTATGGATTCATGGCATTTGCAGTTTAGGGAGGACATTTAGAATTCTCAGGCAGTCAGCTCTTAAGCATCACTAAACCACAAAACCCAGAATTCCATAGCAGTCAGCCATACCAATTAAAGTGGAAAAATAGTGCTATTACAGTGTAATGTGATACTAACCTAATTCTTTACAGTTTTAAGGTGATAGTAGCCAGATTTGTAATGATCATTGCCTGGTATAAATGCAGCCACCCGACCCACTGAGCCGGCCACGTTGAGGCTGGGGGGGGGGGGCGCCACTGGTTGAAGAAACCTCTAGACCAGGCAGCCCCTGGCAGGCCTCTCGCCGGTATGACCAGGCTGCCATTGGCTGGTGGGGGATGAAAGGGGAAGCACTTCCTGTCCAGCGCTGGGACTAAGTTCCCAGAGGCGACTGCAGCAGGAAGTGCCACCCAATTGGGCAGCGTCACAGGTGTCAGCACCTGTGACTGGGAGAAAGGGCCGAAAGGGGTGGGCATTTGCCCTTGCCAGATCCTGATTGGCTCCTGGGCCTGTTTAAGGCCACATGGTACCAGGGAATGGTGCCATTCTAGCTCACCTCTCCCCACCCTCCCTCCTCTGACTGAGTACAAAGGGGCTGTGCTGTTGCAACTTTCCTGTTGTGGTAGCATAGGTCTTGAATCTGGTAGGTATGGTTTCCAAAGCACTGAACTGAGAGTCCAAAGGGGACCCAGGGGTGCTGGGAGCATTACAGATTTGCCATTATGGGGGCAATGCTGATTCAGTGTCTCCCATGAGAAGCGGTAGAGATGTGCACATGCTATCAGCCAGTTACCACAGATGTGAATGGGTGATTAATCGGTTATTCTTTTTGTCATCCTGAAGTTTGGCCATGACCAAGAAAACTGATTCGTCGATCAATATCAGATTGGTCGATGACAGATTCAGACCCCATGGTTTGTGGGCCAACTCTACATTTCAGCTGTTGTCAATAAAATTGTGGCCTTTTCCTTCCAATTGGGCATAATGTGGTCTTTCTTGTGGCGTCCCCTCCATGGCAATTGCCTGATTCTGGAAAAGGATGATAACTTGCAGGATGTACCTAACCTAACCACAATAGGTGAGTTACTGGTACCTTCCAGATTAGACTACCACATTGTGCTCTACATTAGGCTACCCTTGAAAAAGACATGGAAGCTGCAGTTTGTGCAAATGCATTCACTAGCTGCAACACTGTATAGAAATCATATAACACCAAGCTTAAAGGAATTGCACTGGTTGCCAATATGCTTCCAGTCTGAATTCAAGGTGCTGGTGATGGCATTTAAATCCTCGAAAGGCTTGAGACTTTGAACAATATCACACTATACTGTTATACCAAGCAATAATCATTACAAATTTGGCTACTATCACCTGGGATCTGTACAGACTTAGGTTAGTATCACATTATACAGTTCTAGTGCTATTATTACACATTAAGGGCTATGGTTGCCTCTTGTGGAATTCTGGGGTTTCTAGTTTAGTGAGCCCTAAGAGCTCACTGGCTGAGAATGCTCTTCCCTAAATAGCAAATCCCAGGATTCCACAACATGCAGCCATAGCAGTTAAAGTGGGATAATAGCATTAGTAATGTGTAGTGTAATATTGTCCCTTAATACAGTACTTGAAGGAACCTATATACATCTGGCTGAGGCCTGAGATCTTCTGGAGGCTCACCCCTCTGTATGCCACAGATGGGTGCAAAACACAGTGGGAAGATGTGAAAGATGGCGTTTTCTGCTAAGCCACCCTTAGAGACCGGATTGGCACCAACAATGGCCAAATAAAAACATGGCTCTTTATATCAAATTGTTTTAAAATGATTTTATTGTACATCCTGAGATCTTTTGATATAGGAAAGGATATGAATATTTTAATAAATAAAAAATAAAGTAAATAAAAGGGTAGAATATTCTATCATGTACCTGGAAGCAGATACATCCTACCATGTGAATGAATTTTGTGATACGGACCATTTGCTAAATTGGTGAAACCTGAACATGATTACATCAAATGGACAACTGTAGAAATGCAGGGAGGTTGAGGAAAGGACAAAGAGATGCTAATTTGGTGCTCTTGTCAACTTAGACTCTGTGTTAAATTATAGTTCAATACTAATTTCTTAGATTTGCTGTGGAAAGTTATAAATACTTTATTTATAAAGGATAGTTCATTTTAGGTACTGTGAATCACATCAGCAGTCAAATCTCCTCTAGGTGTGCTATCCCTTTATATTATTGGTGTTTATAATGCTGTGATGTAGCTACAGACACTGTCTCTGTACAGTGATAAAAATGTGATAGTCCCTGTCCCCATTCACTGTCTACTTAATTATGTGTGTGTAACTGAGTAATGTCTCCAGACTCAACCCAACCAAACCCAATCAACTAAACCCAACCCCATAGTGTACCTTGACAGCCAACAGCTGCACAAGGCAAAACACTCATACAAAGCTAATTTGTCAGGAATTGTGATAGGAGGTCCTACTTCTGATTGTCACTGCCTCACAGATTGTCATAGTGGAAGGGGGCTAGAAATGTGATCCTCCTTGTATCCCAACTGATAGCTCGATAGACTTTGTTTGCCTGATTCACCTCCTGGGAGTTAAGTGGGGTAGGGGGCATTTATGTACAGTCCACCCACATCATATGCGGGCGTGCTACATGCAGCTTTCATCTTACACTGAAAGACATGCAACAGAATGAGCAATGACATGTGCGCCTATAGCACGCGTGCTGTGCCATAGGCACAAGCCCCATTGTTTTCCATGGGGCTCAAGCATACATGCTATTTGCCTTATGCAAGGGGGGGGGGGTCCGTAACAGATTCCCCCCATCAGGCAAGGGTGCAGTGTAGTCTTACAGTAAGGATATTTTGTTTTACTGAATACACAGCAGTTATAAATTCATAACTCTTAGGTTACAAATCAGTAACTACAATACAGAATACTAGCCTTGTTTATCTTCTCTTCTGTACTCTGTTTGTTGTTGTTGTGCCTTCAAGTCATTTCCAACTTATGGTAATGTTAATGCGAAACTATCACAGGGTTTCCTTGGCAAGTTTTTACAGAGTAGATTTGCCAATGCCATCTTCTGAAGCTGAGAGAATGTGACTTGCCTGAGTGGGTTTTGCATGACTGAGCCAGAATTCAACTTTGGTCTCCAGAGTCCTATCCAGCCCCTAAACCAATATGTCATGCTGGCACTGTACTTATTTTCAATGTATGGTACACAACTTTATTTCTACACAATTTTATTCTTCCTTAAGAATCATGTAAAGTATCTTATTATTCACTTTCCCAAATAATTATAAGTAAGCTAAAAATATTTTAAAGCCTTGTTCTTACTTCTTTTCCTCTTGAATTTTGATATGTTACAGAGTTCCACTACTTTGCTAACAAGATATTTAAAGCATGTTTTCTGTCAGATAGCACTCTCCTGACACATCAGCCCACGCACTGTTCTTTTTCTGCCAATAACCCTTTTAGTGATATAGAACTGCATGTTTATTTAGCTGTCAGAGAGTTCAACAGAGCTTGAGACTCAATCAAATATTTTAAGTTGGCTTAGAATGCTGAAGTGATTACGAAGTTTTGCCGTACAACCTATGTAATTTAGAGCTGAGTCCTATGTCTGTTTATTCAGAAGACCCACCAAAATTAAATGGAACTTACAGCTAAGGATATGCTGTAAGACAGAGGCCTTAGTTTTACCATTAATCTTTACTCTAATAGAAGGTCATGATTGATTTTAACATTATTGGAAAGGGCCAACATCAAACTCAGTTAAGCTTAGTTGATTAATGGTTATGTACAGCTCAAATAACCTTAAAGTTGATAAGTGCAGGGAACTCATCTAACCTCTTCGACTGAAGAGAGATATTTTTAATGATCTGTCAGCTTGAGCGACAGATCTAGGAGCACCCCCAAACTGCGAACACAGTCCTTTAGGGGAAGTGTGACCCCATCCAGGACTGGTTGACAAACCTCCAGACCTGGATTAGGACCTCCAACAATGAGCACCTCCATCTTATCTGGATTTAGTTTTAATCTGTTTTTCCTCATCCAGCCCATTACCGCCTCAAGGCATTCATTCAGAGGGGAGAAGCCTTCTTTAGTTGAAGCTGTGGTCCAGGGCAAGGAGAGGTATAGTTGGGTGTCATCACCGTACTGAATACCCTGCCCCATGCCTCTGGATGATCTCCCCCAGTGGTTTCATATAGATATCAGATAGCATTGAGGATAAAATGGCACCCTGAGGGACTCCAAATTTAAGCTCCATTTTAGAGGAGCAACTGTCCTCAAGCATGACCATCTGGAATCTATCTGAGAGATAGGACCGGAATCACTACATTGCAGTGCCCCCAATCCCCAATTCTCTCAGGCATTCCAAGTTACTATGGCTGGTGGTACTGAAAGCTGCTGAGAGGTCCAAGAACATCAACAGGATCACATATGTTATCAGTGGTCTGTCATAAGTCCCCTCACACACACACACTATTGCAACATAGTTAATATCTATTTTGTTTTGGCAGCTTGCTGGATGTAATAAACTAAAGCACAGTAAGACACACTAACATTCCACTGAATTAATGAAGTCCAACTGTCTGCAGATGTTAACTGGCAAGAAAGATCCAGAATGGATTTTAGCAGAGGCCAATATACATACAGAGTACCTCCAAACTAAAGACAGCATGTCTGAAGTTATCCTTACAGCAGAGATCCTTAGATCCCTGGTACTTTCTGAAGAGGATCTGGTGACATGCTGAACAAGGGAAGAACAGAGGATAGGATCTCACACACACACACACCCTCACGCACACCTTAGGCAGCATAGTGTTCTAGAACAACATTGTTCTGTGGTTTAGAGGAATATCAATGTGGCTACCCCCACCCAATGCACTATTCTGTCCTGCTGTTGTGACATTGTCTTTTTTATTGGGATTGATCCTTGCATGACCAGGTCCCCATGAAGCACATGAAGGAGTACATTTTGGAATGGAAGTGGGTTAACAAATGACATGCAAAGTTGGAGGCTCGACACAGAAACAAAGAGAAGGGAAGTGAGCATAGGCAATATATAGACCAGAGTGACTTGTTAAGTGTGAGAAGGAAGGAGGAAAATTAATGGGATGGGAGAGGACAAAAAAGAATAAGGAGATAAGAGGTTAAAAAGTAAATATTTTAATAATAACAATAGAAAAATGATGTAATTGGCAACTTATTGTGTCTAACTTCACTTTCTTCTACCAGCACTTTGTGACTTGTGGCTCCCAATAATTTTAATCTTCTAAAAATTGGAAAAACATTGTGCCAGAGAAAAGAATAGTAAGAGTGAGTTTATTCACATCTAGTAATAGAAAGCTGCAAATTCCATTATATAGAAATTCAGTGACAGGGAGAAAGGAACAGAGGGTCAATGGAGGCAAATGAAAGCTTGCATTATGATAGCCAATCCAATGAGCAGACTTAGAATGTGTTTTACATTTCCTGGTGTTTTAGATCATATCGTTAGCCTCAGTGTATATGTTTCTATAGTAGGAGGAACCAATTGTTCTTTAAAGGCTGACAGCAACAGCTGTTTTCTTCATCCATTTGAACTTTATACAACCTATTTCATAACATTTTGTGGGGCTTATTTTTTTCCCTTTGTATTAAAAGAAAATGGAAAATCAAAACCAAAATGTCAGAACGTGAGCAACACAAGCAGTGGAGTACTGCTTAGTTCTTTTTGTGCTCACTGTAGCTGAATTTGTAATAAGAGCTCAACCAGATGTTTTTGACTACACACAGAGAAATGTAGGAAGGGAAAGAGTGAGAAATGTAGGAAAGAAGGGACTTACTTAAGAGATTCATTTTTGTTGTTGCAAGAAACCTTTTAAAAGTAATTTATCAACCTGACAACTTCACTACAGCATTTCGACATGTTTGTGAAGGAGCATTCTCACCTTAGCAGTCACTTCACTATATGCAACCAACATTGCCAAAGAAGACCTACACGTGGGCTTAGATGCACAACCCTTGTAGCCCCATTTTTAAGCCAAAGAGCTGGGGATGATCTTGGCAATGGAGTGGGCATGGGACACTTTACAGGGAGAGTGCTCACTGGAACATCTTTTAGCTTTGAACCTAGTGGATGACATTTCTTTTCCTCAGACAGATATGTTTTGAGGGATCTACAGAAAAAAAGGCATGTGTCATGTAAAAAGTGGCCTCTACTTATCACCCTTTGAAGAGACAATCACTATCTCTCCTTCTACCAATCATTTTTGAACAGGACATTATACAGGAAAGAAAATGGGTTGACAGGTATTCTCATGGATTGACTCTCAGAATTATGCCTTATCCACCTTCAAAGCTTTTTAAAAAGGGGAGAAAATGAAGAGAGATGGATTTGTCTCCACTTTTGTGCACAGGACTTCTCAAATTTAGATCAAATGCTGAAATTGTTAGAAATATTAACCTGGCCTCATCCTGTAATGAAGGATGGGTTTTTTGAAAGACTTTTTGCATGTTTTTAATCTTAAGTGGTTTTTTAAAATCATAAAAGTTTTTACTTTTATTTTCTTCTTTCAGACTGCCTTGAGTCCTTGTCCTGTGCATGATTTTAATCATATATGTTTTTACTCCAGTTCTTTCCCCTTTTTATACGGCCTTGAGTCCCTGACTTGTGAGAAAGGCAGAAGTAAATAAAGCAATACCAAGTTGTTGGAACTGTGAAACTAAAGAGCACAGAACTCTATCAGAGAGTCATGTGGCAACAGAACCCATAAAACTCTCTGTTAACTCACATAAGATTTTCTTACACTGGTACCATTTCTATACCATTTCTTCACCAGTGGAGAGCCACTGTCAGTGGTAAATTTAGCATTTATATGCATGGTTTGAAACAGTTTTTAGGAAGATGAGGTTGTGCATGTTGGCTTCGTGCCAGTAAAGTAGGTGTCCTAATTCGTGTTTAAAACACCTTATTGTGTAAAATGCAAGAGTCTGAAGTACAGCATGACTGACATTTTATTGAACACACGCAGGACATCCATCACTTTTGGTGGTTGTTGTGAATGAGAGGTTGTAACAATTGTGAGTTAGATATTTACAAAGTTCTCTATCTAGAAGGGTGTATACATATTCCACATCATACTCAGTAATCCATTTGACAAATCTATGACACAAGTTATTTGACTCATTTCCCATTCCTTTGCATAATACAGACTTGTTGCAGGAGACATGCAGACTCTTGCATTGGAAGTGTGACTATTTCAATTAAAGTGGGACAATTTTTGTTTCCTGGCTTTCTATGCCATGTTTTTATTTGTATGAGTGAGCTGGAATCATGCATGAAGTATATATTCCACTTCTGGACAATGCCCAACAGAAACATGAATGAATTCTGTAATGTTAAAGAAATTCTGTAAATGCAGATTGACCTAGCCAGTTTCATGATAAGGAACTCTCTGGAAAATGTGTCTAATTAAAACTAGACCTTGGATAAGAGGTCCCACACACATACTTCCTTAAAAGGACTCTGCATGTTTTTTGTTTTGTTTTGTTTTTTGCTAGCACATTCCTGTCTAGCACATTCCTGGACCAACAAAGCAGACAATATAGTCAGAATAGGGAGGTGGAAAAGAGCAGGGATAAATTCTGTGAAAGCAGTACTGCCCTCTTGGAACTGTCCTCTTGGAAATATGGAGAAAGTCCTACCTCAGTGGTGCAGTGGTTAGATTCCAGTACTGCAGCGATTCACAGGTTGTGAGTTCAACCCCAGACAGGGCTCCAGGGTCAACTCAGCCTTGCATCCTTCTGTAGGTCACTAAAATGAATACCCAGTTTGTTGGAGGCAATTAGCTTACACACTGTAAACTGCTTAGGGAGTGCTTAAGTGAACTGATAGGCAATATAGAAATTTACTTGCTATATTGCTATATCAGACACCAATAAATTGTATAGTCTTATACTTTCCTTTCTTAATAAGAAATAAGTTGTGTCTGCGAGATTTCCCCATGGATAAAAATAAAACCCTGGAGGGTTTTTTTTTCTGTGTCCTTTACCTCTATTTTCAGTATTAGATTAAAAACTGTATTTAGGAATCAGTTGTCTCAATATAATACACTTTACACTCACACAGAACATATGTATGACAAGTTATGCATAACGCCAAATATATGATTTTGTATATAACATTCTGGGTTTTCTTGGGCACTTTAAGTAGCAATGGGTAAAGTAGACCATGCCAATTCCACATATGTTCACCCATAAATCTATTGCATCCTATCTAAATTTCCAATATGCTTTAGAAAAGGTTTGGGTGCATTTAAATGTGTATCTGTCTTTGCATTTTAATTGAAATACTTTTATTAGTATTGAATTATTATAAAAACAATAACAAAACATTAGCAAAAAGAGAAAATATGACACAATCTTTAACAAAAGAGAGACCCCCCCCCCAAAAAAAAAAAAACAATCCCAAAGACAACAAAAATATAGACAACTCCCCTTTCCCATCTCCAGTAGACTTCTCACACTTTGGCTATAGTCACTCAACTTTACATATAATTTTTCCTCTTGAAATTACATCCATTTCTATTAACATTCTTTTCTAGAAGAATTGCCTAGTCCTCTGTTGTACTGTGGAACTCCATATACCAGCCTATGACTTAAATCCTACTGCTTCGCCCAACCAGTTTACACCCATTGATACACAAGTGTTGATGTATCATTTGAAAGCTGAGTCAATGGGTGTAATGTAGTTCAGACTAACAGTTGGAGTTAGGCCTACTCAGCCACCATTCCCTTCTCTATCTGTTTTTTTTTTAGGTAATAATATTAATCTTTCTTTTTAAGTTAAACTTGCCTTTTCTCTTCAGCCTTTCCCTCCCCATCCTTATAAACTCATTTCCCATTCTCTCCATTCCTTTTTCTATCTCCTTCCCCAACCTAGTTTTTATCATGTTAGCTAGTCACTCTTTGCACCGAGTTCTTTATTCTAGTTTCACACCTAGGCTGTTGGAGACTGGGGTGGGGGGGGGGAGGTGGGGAAGTAACAATTGGAGATTGTGCATGTTGGCTTTGTGCCAGTAAATGGAGATTGTAGTCAAGAAATGAGAAGAATAGGCCTGGAAAAGCAGCTCTTTGGGGTGGCCTGCACCTCCCCTTTTCTAACCGGGTTGGGGGCAGGGCAGCCTCACTGGCAAGCAGCCCAGAGGTGCCAATCTGGCGCTTTTCAGGACCATGGAGAAGCAGCAAAATGCTGCTTCTCCATGGTCCCAAAAAGGGGTGTCCTTGGGGCTTCATGCCGCAGGACACCCCAACAGGTGCAGCTATGGGAGAAAAGCTTCGTTCCCGTGGCTGTCTGGTTGCCGTGCAGGAACAAAGCTTGCGGTACCACAACAAAAAGGAGCTGCTTAGAGCAGCTCCTTTGTTGCAGCACCACAACCAGAAAGTGGCGCCGTCATGATGCAACTTCCTGTGTTTGGGTGGACAGTGGCGGTGCTGGCATCATGGTGGCCCCCGTGTGGATGGGAGGCCACCATGATGCTCCTACCACCATGGACTAGGGTTACGGAGTGTGCGCATGGTGCACATTCCCTAACCCTAGTATCGCCGCCGCCACACCCCATTTTGCCCGTCTGTATCGGGTCCTTGATGGAACTAGGGACTCATTCCTACTACAAAATAACTTGGTGTGGAAACTGGGTTATTTTGTGATCCAATCTCTCCAGAGCCATTTTCTCCCCTTTTACTCCCCTTTGTTGTTGACACTTGATGGGACAGGAAGAATGGCTGCCACAGAGAGAAGAAGAGGAGGAGGAGGAAAGAAAAGGCAAACTCTTTCTGAACAATCCTTGCCAAGAAAACCCCACAACATACTTGAAGGCACACAACAACAACAATAGAGGAGGGGTGGTGGCATGGCAGGAAGGCTTGAGCCCTGGCAGCTCCTCCTCTGCCTCCTCCAGATGGGCTGCTCTCCAGTACAACTCTCACCTTGCCATTCATGGTGGCAGTGGTGCCATTTCATCTTCTTCTCCTCCTCCTTGCCCCGACCCACCCTCAGCTGCTTCATCTGGGGAGCCTGGCCAAAGTGCTCCCTGAAGGTGAAAGCACTCCTGGGCCCTGATCCGAGCTTCTCCATGAGCCTGCTCTGACCTGTCCTTGGAAGTCTCAACCAGGGAGCCTGGGCCCTCCTCCGCCCCTTCATCCTCCTCCTCTCCTCCTGCTGAGAGAGTGTGACTTGTCCAGGGACACCCTGTGGGTTTCCATGGCTGTGCTGTGAAAGGCAGAGGAAGGGAGAGAAGGTGAAGCTGGGCTCCAAGAACTCTGGTAAGACTCCCGACTTGCCTTGTCTCTCTCTCCATTGAGAAAAGCCTCTCAACTTTCTCATTGCCGAGGGAAGGAAGGGAGGATGGACTCCCCCACCTGCCAGCCTTGGCTGAGCCCAAAGGGAGCACCATGGGAGAGGAGCCACCCAAGATGGTGCTTAGTGGCTGCGTGCCTGAGAACCACAGCAGAGCACCAGGGCTGGCTGAGAGAAGCTTGCAAGACCCGGCACTGCCTCCCAATTCTAATCTGACCCATCATTCCTAGTTGTTGAACACAGTTTGGATTTGGGTCTTTTCAAAAGAACCACTCAAAAACAAATGTCAGGAAAGAGTAGTTATTTTGCATTTGCCTCGCTTCATCGTGGGTGAAACTGAGCACAGTAGGATTGGAACCAGTTTCAAGTGGTAACAATGGACATATAACCCATTCAGCAATTTGCTTTAAATCTTAGTGGAAATGAGCTCTAGATAAGATTCTCAAATATAAAGACATAGCTTTAAATAGCAAAGTTAGAATAATCTATGCCATAGTATTTTCAATTTCTATGTATGTTAGTAAAAACTTGTAAGTGAAGAGATCAAGCAGGAAAAAAACCAACTAACTCAAAATGGAATTCAGTAGGAGAGGTTTCGCATAGCATGCATTGCCAAAAAGACAAATAAATGGGCCCTAGTGCAAATCAAGCCTGAACTCTCACTGGAAGCCAAAATGACTAAACTGAGGCCATCCTACTTCAGATACATCATGAGATAACATGATTCACTGAAAAAGAGAATAATGCTGGGAAATGTAGAAAGCAATAGAAAAAGAGGAAGACCAAATTACAGATGGATTGATTCCATCAAGGAAGCCATAGCCCTGAATCTGCAAGACTTGAGCAGGGCAGTTGATATCTGGGGCTGAACAGAGCTCCTGATCATTTCCAAAGAATCAGACACATTCTTATAAGTATAATTCAATTCTCAGTACTAACTGCAGCATGGATTGAATTACCACTTAAGTGAATGTGTTTGATTTCTTGGAATTTGTGTAAAGGAAGTCTAAATTCATGAGGAACAGATTGTGAAAAAAAATGTGTGGATCCAAAATGAATACCACAGACCTATTTTATGTTCTGAAAAGCCTGTTTTTAAAAACTATGGCCTGTTACAGGGGCTTTCTAAACTGCCATTTGGGACGTCCGGAGGACGTCCCATTTTAAAAAGGGGGCGTCTCTTTTAGACGCCCCTGGGCCTAGTACGGACTCCGTCCGTACAAGATGGCACCGGCCCTTCTACATGGCTGGCGCCATCTTTGCGTATCGGACGCTGAGCGTCCATACGCGTCGCGTCCCTTGTGACGTAGTGAGTGCGCCCCTGGCGCCTCGCTACGTCGCAAACGCGACGGAAAAAGAAGCTCCATTTTGGAGCTTCTTTTTCGGTCCGCGTGGGAGTCGGGCCATGTGAAGGCTCCGGCTCCCCCGTGGACCTACTGGCGGCAGCGGCAGAGCGCCGCAAAGCGGAGGTATGTACCCCGCCGTAGACTGCCAAAATAAAGCTGCTTCGGGTCTCTTTGGAGGTATGCTGTTTAAATGATGCATGCATCCTATGAATCCGGAAGCTGCACCAAAGCTGCACTCCAGTGCTTAGGACTGGAGCGTGGCTTTGGCGTGACCTCCAGACTCGTAGGACCCACGCATCATTTAAACAGCATACCTCCAAAGAGACCTGAAGCAGCTTTATTTTGGCAGTCTGTAACAGGCCTAAGTTAACAAGTCTTCCATTCCTTATCCAGTTAATGGAAAATATTCATTTTCTACAAATAATAAGAAGACATCAGGCTAATAGGTCAAGAACAAGACCAGCGTTTTTTGTCATACTTAAAAAATGTTTCCTGGGTTCAGTCTGTATAAAATAAATGTCTCAAGCTTCAGCAACCCATGAGCAGTGTGCACTGGGAGTCACTGGTAACCAAGAAAAAGAAATTGCTGCCTTTATCAGCAGGTGATGCGAGTTAGCAGTGAAGGAAAAGGATATTTGCATATACATAATAGCATATCTTGGAGGTGGGACACAACTCTAAACATTAAATTCATTTATTTTTATATACACCTTATACACATAGTCTGAAAGTAAATTTATGCATAATATTTTTAATAGTTTTGTGTATGAAATGACCTTTGTGTATACGGAACCATCAGAAAGCAAAGATGTCACTACCTCAGCCACTCGTGTGGACAATTTTGGATTTGGGAATATTTTGAAATTCCAGAGAAGAGAGAGCCACCTGTACCAATGTTGACATTAGCAGCTCACCCTGGGACTTCCTGCATGTTATAAGCCATATGTTGCTAGGATGCTGACTCCAGCCACCCTTTTCCTCTTTTGCATCTTGCCCCTCTTTCTAGTAAGGGCATCAGGCTCCCCAGCTGTTTGGTGCTCTCTTTGCTCCTCCAACATTCTAATATCACCTCACTGATTGCTCCCTGAAAAGTTTCCCAATCCTTGAGGTGTACTTGCATTTTATATTCTACAGGCCGAAGTGCACTAGGCCCAGTGTTGAGTCAGGAGCCTTTATTTTACAGTTCACTTTAGGTCAACATTTTCAACAAGAATGGGAAAAAAATCAAATAATGAAAAAAGTTGCCCTACAACTATTTCATTCTTGTAATCTTGAATTCATTTTTTCAAAAAAGTTAAATTTCTTTCTAAAATGTCTGAATGGTTTCACTTACACAGGACTGGATCCTCTTTAGGATATACTGTACTTGCTATACAGCTTTCTCTTGGCATGAATTACTATAGAAGTGAAAAGAAAAGGAGAAGAGGATCAACTTTAAATTCTTGACAGCTTGCATCCTAACATTTCAGTGGAAATCTATATATGGGTTAGCTTTCCTCTCGAATCTACTGTATGCGTCTGTGCATGTTTTGTACTGTACTTTACAAAATACTGTACTTTGCAAAGTAATGGTTTCTAATAATACACAAGGCACTAGTTGATTTGCAAAAAACACTAGTTAATGATGCCAAGAGTTTATCCAAAGCTACAATTGTCATCAAAATGGACCTCTACTTTGGTAACCATCAATCATTCTGACCCACATGAGATCAAAATAAAATATAGCAAAAATTGTTTAATAGTTTTCATGTACTGGATTTTTGAAAAAATGGAAATCAGTTTATGTTTTTGCAACATTTTAAAGGGCTATGCCTGGCCACCTAAATACAGCCTTGCCATACCCACCAACTGCCCTGATTTCGCAGACAGTCTTGATTAATCCTCTGTCACCCCACTTTTTCAGCTGCTTTAAAAATGCCCCATTTATCTTCAGATCCTCTGAGATCCTCAAGTAAGGCTCTTTGTATGGCCCCATACCTTTGCAGAAATGTTTGGTAGGAAGGAGGCTGTTGTAGTGGCTTTCACCAGTATCTGGAACACCATCTTTGCTTGGGATGGAAAGAATATTCTCTGTTAACTCATTCCCCAGTCAAAAATCATTTTTCTGAAAGTCAGAAAACCCTGCTGGAGAGAAAACTAGATTAGCAAGGCCTTTGCACAGTTTTCTCTGAATTTAAATGTCCTGAAATGTTCCAAAGGATTTTTCTCTACAGAAAAACACATGTGTGTGTGTGTGTGTGTGTGTGTGTCTAACTTTGCCCCCTCTCCAGGTTTTCTGTTCAGAAACAGTTTGCTGCATAAGAAATCATTTTCTGTGAAGAAAGTGTGTTATTTGCCCACACAAAAAGCATGTCCTTTTCCGAATAGAAAAAAAAAAAATTTCCAGAACACTTCAGGATATTTGAATAGAAAACTGCATAGAAATATTAATTTTCTCCCACAGTGGGGCAAAATTATAGCAATTATCCATCATTGTGTGCAGGGACAGAACAGTTGAAGATTTACACCTCTCCCCTGTTGTCCTTCTTTCAGCAGGTGAAAACATTTCAGTTCCAATAGAAACTGATTGTAAAGGCATTTAATAGTGTGTTGTTTTACTGATCTGCCTTAATGGATTAGTTTTACAATTGAAGTCAAAGGCTTTCATGGCTGGCATCCATAGTTTTTTGTGGGTTTTTCGGGCTATGTGGCCATGTTCTAGAAGAGTTTCTCTTAGTCACACTTAGGGTAGGCCTTGTGAAACAATGGGTCTACTCTAGGTATGTCCAAATATAGATACAAACCTTTAATTACATGAATAGGAATGCACTTTAATTGCCCAAAATGGAGTTAAAAATGGAAGCATATAAAAGGAAATATGATCTGTGAAGTAATCTTGAACGTGTTCTTTTTCTCTGCCTAATTGAGTTTGACAGTTTTACTGTTTTGACAAACAGAGTCTGGAGAAATTTTACTTTCTCATCAAATAAGTCTTAGAAATATTTTCCCATGTGGACCAGCGGCATTTTCTTTTCCTTTTCTGTGCTGCTCAGTGTAGGGAAGGGGGAAAGGGGAAGGTGCAGTACTCACATGTAAACAGTGGACCAGCCCAATCCAGCTGTTTGCATGCCACAAAACCCTGCACTAACACCAGGGTTTCAAGGAAACACCAGGGTTTCCCATGACTTTGCAAATTCTAGAGCAAAGTCAGGTTAATGGGAAAGGCATTCACTATTCCATCAAAATCACCATGCATTGTGCAAACATGCAGCACCACCCTTGGGGTGAGGACAAGTTTTTTTCACCTGTGCTGACAAGGCCTAAGTCTCAGAGCAATGTGGCTTCCAAACTACTCAGGTAGTTTAGCATATGTAGAAAAGTTTCCTTACTGCAGATTTGCATCATTTCATGTATGTAGTGCGGAAAATCTGTGTGACAAGGATACAACAAGGGGCAATGAACACATCCTTCCTCTCTTTTGATCTTGTTAGGGCTAGAATGTCTGAAGAAGGCTGGAACCCTGCTCAGATATTAACACTCAGGGCTTAACTCCACATTTCCAGAGTCATCTGAGCAAGAGATTAGTGATCCTGCTGCTCTCATTTGTTGAGGGCTTGCAATCTTTCCTAGTTTTGAGTTGGGGCAGCTTTTTGACTCTATAAATCGTATGTTCTTCAGTCCTTTTCCCTTTGCAGCACCAACTGACAGTGAATGTGCAAGGTGCTACACTTACTGCCACTACATGCAATTCTCCTCAGTTTTTTTCCCCAGTAGCAGCCAGTGTCAGTGCATGACTGAACCTTGTGTCCAAATCCTTCATTCCCAGGTTAGAACATGGAGTAGGCAGCATAGCAATTGGGTAGCTGTCTGTCTGCATCATTTCTTGATTAAGACAGCAGGAGAGCTCATGACAGGTTAATGACAAGCAGGTAGAGGAGTACACTTGTACATCTAATAATAATAATAATTTTTATTTCTAACTTCCCGCCTCTCCCGATGGACCGAAGCGGGATCACAGCAAAGTTAAAATTACAATTACAATACTGCAGCATTAGTTACTGCACCATTAAAAACCACAGTTAAAAGAATAAAAACAAGAACATAAAAACCTAAAAACCTAAAAACATTAACATCAATCAATCACAGGGTCAGCTGGTCTCATTCCATGCTAGTGGTCTTCATGGGAGGTTAGGAGGATAAGTGCAGTGAAAGAGTTCTGTCTTTACCGCCTTCTTGGCTGCCACATTTTGCACTAGTTGAAGCTTCTGAACTTGATACAAGGGTAGCCTCATGTAGAGTGCATTGCAGAAGCCAAGACAAGAGATTACCAGAGCATGCACTACAGCTTCAGCGTCCTTTCGGTTGAGGTAGAATCGCAGTTAGCATATCAACCGAAGTTGATACCAAGCACTTCTGGCCATCGCATCCACTTGAGATGACAAATGTAGAGATGGATCTAAAAGTACTCCCAAACTGCGAACTTCATCCTTCAGGGGAAGTGCGACCCCATCAAGGAGTGGTGGACAAATTTCCCTCCCCGGACCTAAGGAACCTATGGCAAGTACCTCAGTTTTCTCTGGATTCAGCTCGAGTTTGTTTTTCCTCTTCCAGCCCATTACTAACTCAAGGCAGGGATTCAGAGGGGAGAAGTCATCCTTAGTCACTGTAGCAGTTGGGGACATAGAGAAGCATATTTGGGTGTCATCAACATACTGATAACCCCGCGCCCCATGTCTCCAGATGATCTCTCCCAGCGGTTTCATGTAAATGTTAAATAGCATGGGGGACAGAATGGTGCCTTGATGCCAGATGTAAGCTCTTTCCTAGAAGAGCAACTGTCCCCCAGCCTCACCATCTGGAACCTGCCCGAGAGGTAGGATCGGAGCCACTGGAGTGCAGTGCCCCCTATACCCAACTCCCTCAGGCGTTCCAGAAGGATACCATGGTCGATGGTATCGAAAGCCGCTGAGATGTCCAAGAGCTCTATCTCTGGCACTGGGAAGGGAAGAAGTGAGCAGAGGATGGAGAGAAGGCTGTCATGACAGCAAAAAATAAGAATACAGTAGACAGATAGTTATGGTGGATTTGCCCAAAGCCCACGTTAACTCAGCATTCTTTTATCAAAGTGGCCAACCAGTTCCTTGTGAGAAGCACAGAAGTATGGCATGTATGGGAAAGGGCATTTCTTACTTACTGCCAGGGCATGCCACTTGCCAATTGTTCCTCTCTCATTGGACCTGTCTACAAACCTATAGCAAAAAATTGATCCATCTGCTTTCACCGACATAAAAATGTTAGGTCTTTTAACTTTACTTGCTTAACCAGAGCCTATAAACCACAGCTTGGCAACTCTCTTGGAAGAGATGTCTTTCTGTGTGTATTGGCAACGGTATAAAAATATTTCTGCTGTGTTTGCATTGTTCTGTATTGCATGTCTCACAACAAGGAGCACCAGGGTACAGTCCAGAAGGCTCCCATTCAAATTCCTGATGGCAAATTGATCTCTTAGGGGCAAGCATTTGTTTGGAAAATGGAGTGAACGGGCCCCATTTATTTCAATCATGTTTGTTATAAAAACAAATGAAAATTCAAATGAATGTGTCCTCAATGAAAATGTGTGTGTTTTTTATCCATTTAATTTATTTTTCATTTCTTCTTACCAGGATGTAAAACTGGAACTGTCTCTTGCAGAATAAACAGGCCAGAGAAAGGCTAAAGGTAATGGAAGAGAAATGAATAGTGATGTGCAAAATGGAGGTCCTTTCTATCTTACATTTTGCAGGCTTAATAAAGGATGAGAGGGGTGCTAAAACACCTGAAAAAGTCATTCCCTTTGGGTGAAACGCACAGAAGTTCAATGTACTCAATGTACATTGCTTGCAATGAACTCAGTGGGAAAATGACAAGTGGAAAACTGGGGGAAAAATGCAATTCAAACCAATAGAAAATGAAATGAATGGAAATCAGATAAATGGGAAACAAAACTGGGAAAACATAAAATAAAAAGGAATGGAGAACCTTTATTTTCTTTTTCCTGTCAGGGATGATGGGAGTTGTAGCTCTTCACCTCTGGCTCTTACTCACCACCTTGTTACACACCGGCACTGACCAGTTTTGGTCAGTGGTTAAAGCTTTGCTCTAAAGCAGCAGAGTTACAGAGAATAGGCTGAAGACCCTGACAAACTCTCCAAGCCTTCTCACTCTTGCTTCCACAGAAGTCTTCCCACTTCTTCAGGATCCAGCTGGCTCTTGTATCTTCACCCAAGACACCAGACAACTCAGTAGTCTTATATAAAAGATCTACTTTATTCTACTATATACAGCTCCAAAACTATCCAACACAACTCCTCACTACTATCCACTACTACTACCCACAAAATACATAGGGATTCATAGCCATTATTATAGTCATTGGAAAAACACCACCCACTCTTGTCAGTTTCCACCCAGTGGGCGTGTACAACCATTTCATTGGTTCTCTTGGTTCATCCCACAATTAATGATTTCATCATTTTACCTTGTCCACTTAACAATTCTCAGGTGTATTCAATTATCCACTTTGCATTTCTGTCCTTGGCATTTAGGACTTGTTAATTGCATTACCTCTTACACCTGTGTGGCTCCTAATTGCTTTTGCTGAGTCATCCTGACTCTCACATACAAGTTTTATTTCTTTCACTGTATATCCCATGTTGCTTTTTCCTTAACATTTCCTCCTTTGCACATTACTGTTATGTACTGTTATGTACATTACTGTGTACATACAATTGCTTTAGTATACAGTCTGGTCCAGAAACAGTTAGATGTCTCATGCAAGCCCATTTATGAAATTTATATGCTATGTAAACTTTATTGTGCAGTGTTGGAATCTAAAGTAGCTCCATGATATGTCATCCCAAAGTTTGCTCCACTAGCTCAAGAGACATATTATGAATTTATTTGTACATTTGTTTGACGTATAAGGACTTTTCTATAGCCAAATGTTGTATACTGCTGTGTGTGCTGCTGCAGCTAAATTTGGGTCATAGCATTAAGCTTCTAATTTAAGACAGCTGTTTTATGCTAGGGTCATCAAGAACATGAAAGTCAGCTTCTGTATAAAGATGTCATCTTAACTGGTCAGTAAATTACAGGCTCTTTCTATGCTTTTATCAATCATCCTCTTCATTGTTTGCCTTCCAAAAACAGCTTCGCTTCTCTTTGGATGGCATCTTCCCCTTGGTCAGCTGTTAGACACTGGCATCATATTAAGCTACACTTAGACACTGACATATTAGGCTACACTTAGACAAAAAGGAAATATACAGCATGATTTAAATATCTAAGTGGTTACCATATCAGTGAGTAATACACCCTTCTCAGTTATTTTATAATACTTATTTATTGCTTAAAAGCAGGAGCCTTTTAAACTCCTATCTGCTAGCATCCACCTGCCTGCTCTATACTATTTTAGCTTATGGCACACTTAAGTATGAATGGTGCCTGAATGTAATTCCACTGAAACCAGATGAATAGGAACTTTTAGAGTACAGAATAATAACATGCTCAGAGAAGGTACTCACATAGTATCTTGAATTCTTTATATTTCAGTGCAATCATATAACTGGAATGGGCGACCAGGAAATTGTATGCATTAAACATACACTGAATCAAACCAAATTACCATCTAATCTGGTCTTTCACCTCCTGTAGTGTCCAACCAGATATTTTGAGGATATTTATCAGCACAGCATAAAAACAATACATTTCCTCAGCTGTTGCTCCATACCAAATTATATTGAGTGTTATATTGCCTCTAAATTAGGTGGCTAATGTCCAGTACATTTAATTGAGAAAATGGAGAGCAGCCACAAGAACTTAATTTTTCCACAGGAAAAAAATATATGTCTATCAGATAGTACCATAACCATCATAATTATGTAACCAAGAAGTTTCTTTAGGGCTGTCCTGCCAAATCCCCACTTACTAGGCAACAGCTTTTGGGAGCAATGGGGGTCTCTTCCTCTGTCAAAAGAGAAACAGCTGCAAATTATCTCTGTTGTAACAATCATAAGAATTGTCTCTGAAAAAATCCCCCTCACACCAGAGATCACTCACATGAGTGGCGGGTGGGAATGTCAGTGACAAGGGAACAAACCCCCATGGCTTTCAGTGGCTGCTGCCCAGTACGTGGGGATTTGGGGACTTTCATCATCCCTATGTATTTTCTTAAGCAGTGAACGTATAGAGATCATGAATATGAACCAGTCATGGATGTGTAACTCTAGGTTATGTATCTGTAACTCTCTTAGTGAATTCTGGTCAGTGTGTTTTGCATGAAACACATTATTTCCTGCATAAAAACTACATTTTTTTGGCACAGAAAATGAATGTTATTCTATTCTATTCTATTCTATTCTATTTTTTTTTTCAGAAAAATGTCCCAAAGCGCCAACAGCAGTTGAAAACTGCAGAGATTAAGAAATTCTTGTTCAGCAGAGAAACGAATGGTGAAATTATTCATTCTTGCATGTGGGAATGAAATATGTGAAGACTTGCATTCCTAGGTTAGAAGAAATTTTGCCGTATGATAATTACACAGTTCACACAAGCTGAACGAGATCAAGCTTTTCAAAGTGGTGTGATACAGGTTTGATAAAGGAGAAGAATGTGATGAGGCAGGGATTTCAGTTGCACGGTCACAGTCAATTCAAAATGGGTTTATATGGGAGATTGGTATTTGGTAGATTATAATTTAGGGTTGCAGTTTTCTTGGGACCAATTGACAACATAAAGAAGACTAAAGTTCATGACCTGAGTTTTGACTAGATGAAATCAAAACACAAGGGGTGCAATTAGAACAAAAAATAATCACAACATGATGCCATTTTAGAAGTTACTAAGCTGAAAAGCAAACATCAGCTAATGAATATGTCCTGGTGGATATTAATTGAAATCATTATACTTTCTTTCACTCAGCTAATATAATTTTGCCTCTCCCCCCCACACATAATTATTTTAGAAAGGAAAATAATTACAGAAATACTGCTTCAGTTTTTATGTTTCTCAAGAAGCCCGATGGACAATTGCTTAGGGAGACGCTGAGGCCTAGTACACATGGGCAGGAAGTGGCGTGGTGCCGCTGATAGTAGGGTTCTGGAACATGCAGCAACCTCACACTTCGGAACCCTAGTCTATACGGACACTGCCATCATGGCGATCTCCCATCCATATGGGGGCTGCCATGATGATGACGCAGCCGTACAGCAAGCAGACGTCGCTGGCAGGAAGAGGCATCATGGCGGCACCCCTTCCTGCTTGCAATGCTGCAAAAAAGAAGCCGATCTAGGCGTCTTCTTTTTTGCTGTGCAGCTTTGCTCTGTGGTTTGTTTGCTGTGGCAATGCTGCACAGTAAAGAGGGGCAGCGTTTCAACACCAGTGTGTACCGCCCCAAAGACTACCAAAAGTATCTGTCTGTTGAGACTATCAGAAAGCAAGGTGTCAATCTAACTGTACAGTTTGCGTGACTCAGAGCCAGGGAGGTAGTTGGCAAGATGTTGCATAGGGAAACAATTTTTACCTATTTAGAATTTCCCTCTTAAGAAAGTTAAAGCATGCCAGGAGCTCAAGTACCTTAATCCCATAATATACATGCCTAGCTAACAATAATGGCTGATGCTGCTGTCAACTAAGACATATGTCTTTATTCACCCAAGAATTATTTGTTGATTTAAGGAAACTCATTGTTATACTCTGGAGAACCGTGCAGGGAAGTGATTAATATGTTAAGGCTGAAAGAAGACAATATAATTAGAATTAAACAGGATGCTATTGACTTCTTTATAAAGCTTTTTTGTTTCTTTGTTTTCCTAATAAGAATCTTTGATTAAACTATTAGGGCATGTTCTGAGGACAGGTGATGATGCTAATGTGCCGGTAAGGTAGATCTTGGTCTAGGAAGGATGTCGAGACCCTATATATGTTGCCTCAGATGTCAAAATAGAAGAGGGGGGATAAATATTTTCATTATCAGGAACAGCTTTAGGCCCTTTCTCAGACAAGTGTGATCGTGAATTAACTGTGAAGGTAAGATAAATTGGTCTATGAGACAAGAATCGAAAAGACTGGAGTGACACCCAGTCACTGTCCAAAGTATGCAGTTTATGGTTTGTGAAATCTTCAAACAGCTTGGTCCCTGCATACCAAATAAAGACTTTTGAGTATAGTAATGTTTAATGACAAGGAGAGACACAAGACAAGGGTATTTCTCTGTGAGAAAGTCCTCCTCAAATCTATCAATAGGATAAGCTGTTTGAAATTAATATGGTCCACATTGAATAAGTAGAAGTGTCACCATTCATATTCACACTTCTGTTCTTGTTGTTTAGTGATTGATTTATTTTTAGTTTGTAAACAGATTGCAATGTTATATCAGGAAATCTATCTCTGATACATAGCTATAATAATGCTAAGCAGTACCAGCCCCCAAAGCTACCTTTTCAGTGTGTCAGTTTCCCAAAATATTTCCAAGTACATGGAGAGTGGAGGAACGCATCCACTATGCTAGTGGAAAGCTGGGGAAATGACTGCAACAGGCATCCTAAGAAAGCTCCCAACTTTGAAAAATGGCTACCGAAGTGAGTTCGGGGACCACTATTGGAACTGGGCTGTAACCACGTGGTGGTTTTGGAGGCATAAGCCATGCGATAAAATCAGGGGGCAGTTTGAATTTGAATTACAATAGGTTGCTTTATTTTCTGTGCACTAAGCTCCATGGAAATGTCCATGCTGGGGAGGGGGGAAGTATGTTGTACAGGATTTCCAGCATGGCTTTGATTCAGGCATGTCAAAATTAAGGCTCGGTAACTTAAAATGCATTGGGGGCGGGGTCCACACACACATGAACAGAAAGCCATATCAGAAGCAATGAAAAAAACCTGAATGCATTCATTTAATCAAGATCCTAAAGCAAAATTTATTTTTCTCTTTTGTGGCTGGGTCAAATGAATTCAGACATCTGGTAATCTCTGTGTTGTCATTTAAAAGGGACATATTTTCAGCTGTTGTAGATGTGAAAGTAGTATGGAACAAAGCACTTCAAAAAAACAGAGAATAAATTTATGCACAGTAATTGGAAAGGAAATGCCATGGATAGTCATCACTGCTGTGAAGATCTTAGCAGGATTACATCAACAATTTTGCTGTTACTAACCAATTTCCAGTAACAGAGTATTTACAAGAAGTAACCAGAAAAAACTACAAAACTCCTGTCTGGATTTTGTTTTACCTCATGTTTGAAGATTTCCCAAAACCTTCAAGCAAAGGCAGCTGGAAGAGTTTCTGGAAATTACTGGTCAAAATCGATCTCTTTCTGTAACTTTTCTTGATTTTTGCTGGTCATGTTCAAGGCAGATGGTCCAGCTCTTTGCAGTCATAAGCATCTCTATTGTAGCCCCTGGGTGCTATTAATTATCTTGCTTGCTTCTGTGTTTATTTGGACCTTCAGATACTTGGATAAATTCATTTACCTTTGCCTGAAAATGAATTTACAAACTGTTCAGTCTTCAGTACCAAGAATGCATACCATGAACCTTTGACAAAATTATTTAGGCATGTTTGTTTACTGATCACTATGCTCTTGTTGTCTGAAGAGAAAATTACTTCCAGATCATTTATCTTCAGAAGGCTATAAAATATCCAACCATATAAGCCTGAGGAAGAAAGATGTAATACACAAATGTTTACTTTTAAATATTATAGTCTAGGCAGTCTGTATCTTCTTCTTAGTGGAAAAGCTATATCACATGACTGCTGCTAGTTGATGAGGTGCTCAGTCCCACTGGATAATAAGGTCCGGTACATATGGACAGCAAGGACGGTGAGACGCCACCCCTTTCTGCCCTGGATCATTGCTGCGGCAACCGCTCAGCAGCAACAATGATCCACCCCACAAAAGAGCTGCAAAATGCAGCTCCTTTTGGCAACACTGCCAAGGTGCCATTGGCATGTGTCAATGATGTAAGCATGGTACCACAACGTGCAGATATCATGGCGGCCCCCATGTGGACGGGAGGCCGCCTTGATAGTGGCGTCCGTACAGCTAGGGTTCAGGAGCATGTGGTCACTGCACGCTCCTGAACCCTAGAATCCCCACCAACACGCTGCTTCCCACCTGTATGTGCTGGACCAATCTTCTCTTTTAAAGTCCCGGTAAGGAGCAAAATAATAATAATAATAATAATAAAATTTTATTTATATACCGCCCTTCTAAAAACCAGGGCGGTGAACAACAATTCCGAACAATATAGCAACAGGTCATACAAAATATTAAAAACAGATTAATAAAAATAATAAAATGTCCATGCCGGCAAGACAGTGCTGACAAGGGGAGGGGGGGGGAGAGTAGCTGGTCAGGGGTAAGCTTGTTCAAATAAGTGGGTCTTTAGCCCCTTCCTAAATTGGGCTAGGGATAATAAGGCGAAGGCTAGTCTATCAGGCACAGTAAGTCAAAACATGCCAAGTCCTGATCCCAAACCAGAAGCTGAAGGCTACAGCATGCCCTGTTTTAATTCAACTTTTTTTTTAAAATGTACCTATAGCTAGGAAAAGTGAATGCTAAGAAATTGTTGTGGAAAGGGGGACATTCCTGCTTTCTTTTGTTAGTTCAAAGACCAAGCTGGGTCTTCATTTTGGGACAAAGTCTGAATCTAACTTAAATAAATACATAAATTAATAAATAGTTGCTATATTTGTTTATGTTTATCCAGTCTGACATCCAGCCTTTCAAAGCTAATAATTTTGCTTATTTTTTATTGTTTCTAACACAGGTATTAACCTGTCACTGTTTTATTTTGTGCTATTTCTTTGAAAAATCAAGAATTATCTCCAAAAGCAATTTAGTTCATAAACTCAAATTAGAAAAATAGTGCAGTAGCTTAACCATTTTTGTCACTTCTGTCCTATGTATGTACTACCAACACATATTTGGCATCTCTACATTCTACCTGCAGCTGGTGTCCTTCAGATCATATTACTTAATAATCATGATATGGATCTCTTCTGCTAGTAGTCTCTTTATTATGACTATACACAAAATATCCTCAGACTGGTAATTCTTTAGATAGCATACCACATAGAGAAGCACAAAAGTTGTAAAATACAAGAAAGCAGAATTCTGTTTTCTGTACAGTGGTGTAACTGCACTGTAGAAATAAAGTAATTTAACCCCACTCTAACTATCATTACTCTGTCCTGTGAAATCTGGAATTTGCAGTTTAGTGAGACACCAGAGCTCTTCAACAGACCTCACCAAACTGCAAATTACAGGATCCCAGAGGCTGGAGTCACGACACTTAAAGTGTTGTCAAGCTGTTTTATTTCTGAAGTGTGGGTGCACTCAGTGTTGGAGATTTGGCTCCAACAAGTCTCACAAAGCCCAAACAATAGGTACACAGATACAGGGAAATAAGTACTCATAAATATCCTCAAATTTGACATACAATGACATAAAGAGCCCTGGTGGTGCAGTGGTTAAATGCCTGTACTGCAGCCACTCACTCATAAACCACAAGGTTGTGAGTTCAATACCAGCCAGGGACTCAGGGTCGACTCAGCCTCTCATCCTTATGAGTTCGGCAAAATGAGTACCCAGCTTGTTGTGGGCAATTAGCTCACACATTGTAAACTGCTTAGAGAGTGCTTAAGTGCACTGATAAGTGGTATAGAAATTTACTTGCTATTGCTGATTTTCCATTTTTGCCCTCAGGGAAATGGGATTGCACACTAAAGTGGCCCATCTGGAACTTCATATCTTGATAAAGTAAACACACATACCCAGCATTCTCAGTGCTTGGTCCCTGATTTCATGCAGTTGGCTGACACCCAAAGAAACTGAAATTTTCAGATGACTTTAGCCACCTATTTTGTGCTTTTGAATGGCTAATAAAAGAGCTCCCACATAGAGGATGTTTTGCATTGCTCCCCATCTGTCTGTCTGTCTGTCTGTCTTAGGAACAGTTTTTGTCCTAGACATTTTTTTATCTGACAAAAAATAAACCAACCTGTGTATGGCAAATGTCTGTAACACAGGGCCATCATTTATGAGGGATGTAATAAAAATTCACAAATTTTCTCATCCTTAGCAGGAAAGGCTGTCACAATGTATGAGGAAACAGTCAACTACCATAAAAATCTTCATATATCAAAACATTTCTTGTGAGAAACTCATTAGCACCCAAACTTTGGCTTTTACGCCACTCTTTTCTAAGTTGGCAGAACTCTTTTCCAAAAAGCACATTGTTTTCTTTGTAAAATGTTGTTCGACACAAAACATCTAGTAATCAGGCCAATTGGAAAGAAAACCTTTTAAATCCTCATGTGTTCTAGAGGGTTTTTTTTTGGGGGGGGGATACTTTTTTAAAACATGGCTGCCAGAAACACTGTGTCCACATGGGTAATGGCCTTGCTTCTAGGAAGCTGTGGGAATTTCCAAGTTCTGACTGTAGCTCTATTGTAGATCCTTGAGTAGGGCTTTAACAGACATTTAAAGATGTTTAATAATTATATAAAGTAAGTTCCCCAGTATCAGTTACTGCTAAAATAGGCCTTGTCTTTTGAGTCCTCCAATATAGACAGGAGAAGGAGCAGGACCTCTGTGGCCCATGTTCAAAACAGGTACTTATGAAAAGAGACACTAAGGTTAAAATATCTCATGAACACTGCCTAGTGGTTACAACTTGATTTATTTAAAGTGATTTTTAGTAAGCTCCAGTAGCATACCACACATGCAGACATGCTACTCCATAGCTGATCTAATTTATGTATTACTTTTATGGACTAACATGGGAAATTCCTTTCTTCAGGACAGGGAGAGAAGAAGAGGAGCTTGAAAAAATATTTCTCAATAATGCAAATGGAATGACAGAATCGTCTTACAGACACAAGACCACACAAGCCTTAGATTCATGTGTCCTCAGGCTATAGAAATCAAAGTTGTTCAAAGCTTTATTATAAAGAAATAACCTAATTCCATGTTTTCCTTTCACGAAATCAAGTATTAGAACAAAAGTTAGACCTGAATCACAAGTCAGTTCAGTTTAATGGTCTTCAGTGCTTTAATTATAAACACAAGTTCAAATTGTGGTCTCATTTTTATGTAAGATCTTTACAGATATAATTTCACAGAAGAAGCCATAAAGATATTTCGAGACAGACAGAACCTTTACTTTCAGGTCCAAAAAGTCTGTAAGACAATTCCGAACCTTTCTGCTGGATCCAGCATACTTAGTGGAAACATTTTAAACATGCTTTATTGTGTTAGCACCAATAGTTTTACTTTTTTAATATAAAATATACTTGAAATGCTGCTTAAGGGTTTTGGAAAGACTGCTAGTGGGGAAAAATCATTTCAAAGATTATTTCCTTTAGGTAAAACATTCAAGATACAACATGAAATAAAGCCAGAGAACAGACAGTAAGAACGTAGCTTTTGATTTGTTATAGACACCACAATGGCTAAAGATATGATATCATGGCTATAGATATGATGTTTTTCTATTGTTAACCATATTTTTATCCTGTCTTTTCTTCAAGGTGATCATGGTTGTATACATGATTCCCCTCTTGATCCTCACCCCCATTCAACCAGCAAGCATTCGGTTAAGCTGGGATCTGACCACAGGCCATCCAAGGCTGCATCTACACTGCAGAATTAGTGCAGTTTAACACCACTTTAAATGACCATGTCCCGGTGCTATGGAATTCTGAGATTTGTAGTTTTGTGAAATATTCAGCCTACTCTGTAAGACAGTGCTGTGGCCACAACAAACTACAAATCCCAGGATTACATAAAATGGAGCCATGATAGGTAAAGAGGTGTCAAACTGCATTAATTCTGCAGAGTGGCAGCAGCCCAAGTGTGTTGCATAGGCTACATCCAGTACTCTAGTCACAATACTACAAACAGAGGCACTAGGGTTGCCAGGCTAAATATGGGACAGAACTCTAATAGCTTGTTAACAGATTCTGGACCAGAAAAAGGTAAAGTTCCATCAAATGGAACAATGGCACATTTTCTTCTTTGCCCACCAAACCTTTACAGGCTGATGGAGAGCAGGTGTATGTGTGGAGAAGCATCTGACTCTGTTCCTGCATCTGGATGCACAGTTCTGAAAGTGACGATTGCTATAATAAGTTAAGGTATAGGAAGAGATGAATGCTTCTCCATTCCTCCCCTTCACCAGCCAGTAAATAGCTGTGTTGGGGGTGGGGATGCTGCAACAGGTAAAAGGTGGGTGAAAGAGACCTGCTGTGGTTCTGGCTGATAGAATTTTATGGCATCTCTTCCTGATCTAAGATCTCTTAATGATTATACCTACAAGACAATCCCATGTTTCTCCATGCAAACCTAATATACTGGTATTAGACAAAATCACTCAGTGTTTGATCTATTTAGTGCTCCCTGACGCCAGAGTATGATCTACCAGTGGAGGAGTTCATACCTTGACCATTTTATTTCATATCTTTCTCAGTGCTTACAGCATACAACAAACATAGTATCAGATTATTTTTTTTAAAAAAACACTATAAATTCAAACAATATTAAGACAAGATAATTACAATAAAATACAATAGCAAAAATGTAACACAAGGATGAGGACTTTGTGGCCTTCTAAACAGAGTTGGACTTCAGTTCCTACCTTGTTTAGCTAACATACCAACTTGTGAGAGACAGTGAGTGTTGTAGTGCAATAAGGTGTGTACAATCTCTAGTGCAGAAAATATCATACAATGTCTTCGTTTGAAAGCTGGAGAAAACAAGAATCTTTTAAAAGCTCTTTGAAAAGGAGATAGATGGGAGAGAATTCCATAGCAGAGGGGCCGTCACTGAGAATGCCTGCATCTAGTGCCCAGGAGGCTTATAGGTCATAGTGGCAGAACAATAATTAATACTTCTAAAGGTAATCATAAAGCAGAGGTGTGTGCTTTTAACCATTTTGTTTTAAGCCAGAGAATTCAATACTTCTAACTCTCCTTCCTTGGAGTTAAAGGAGATCTATACATATCTTGTTCCTCTTATAACCCTGTTCAGATCATGTTAATGCTTTCCCCAATATCATTCCTTCAAGGATTTTGTATATAATGCATGTTTCAGGAAATATGTTTTTGTTTATGATGTTTACCCTAAAATATACATTGTTGTACCCATTTTGGTGCAATTTTTGAGCCAAAACTTCCATGCACAAATAAGAGAACCGCAAAGACTAAAGAATAGCTATGTTCTCATCCCTGTTTTAATTAAGTGCGTATAAATCAGGGAATCTTGTTTTAAAATAGCAAAATCCTGCTCCTGCTTCAAGCACAACTGAGGGGTTTTCAAAATTCTTTGTTTAATGAAAAGGTTATCAAGATGAGCAAAGCAGGAGGGATAACGAATATTTATTCTATTTTTTACCTGGAGAAAGGCTCTATTAAATTAAAGAACTATTTGAATGTGTAGCTTAGTTATTTTAACTATTTGATATAGCTAAATATATAAAATAGTTTGAAAGAAAAGGAGTAGTAGAAGAGGTTCACATCTGAACCACTGTCAGAAATTCTGTCCACAAAAAGTTCAGCTTCCAACATTTAAGTAGCAGACATGGCAAGCGATCGGGGTTTGAATACCTGAAATTGCTAAGAAGCTATTATTGTGTCAGTGAACCAAATAGAAACTCCTTTAAATAGGATTAGCTTCTGCTCAGTGCTTTGAAAACCAAGAATATAAGCAATCACTCATACCTAGAGACCAGTGAGAGGTTTGCTTTTGAGATTGATGTGCACCTCATAGAAACAAACAAGAGCCTAATTGAAATTTGCAGGTGGCAATCCATACATTTCTGAGCTTGCAACATGATTCATAAAGCAAACAAAAGATATTCATTCCAAAAAATTCACTTGAATAAAAAAAAAATGAAACCAAAGGGGGAAGAGACACAAATATATTAGAGGCAATCAATGAGGAAAGCGCATATAGCAATGCATCCATTGGGAAGATGTCCTCAACATGCCATTTTCAAAAGTATATACAGAAATTTGTATGAATTTCCATGCAGGGAAAGAAAGGTTCACACAACAATGCAGACCCAAGTTGGAATAAAGTTGGTACTGGAAAAACAGGCCTTGACAGGATTGATCTTGGCAGGGTCATATTTACCTATGGATATCTCAATGCATCTTTGGAAAGACTGGCCCATTATCATTTTCAGTGTGTAGTAGAGAAAGAATATTAATATTCTGTAGCTACATGGACTCAAAGTTTCCAAAAGATGGGTTATTCATTTTTGTTATTCTGAAAAAGAATGGCATCTCAGTAGTCACGCATTTTTGGCAAAAAATCATCAGGGTGGAGTGGGGGGTTCAAACATATTGTGCTCTATGAAAATGCCACATTTTCATTAGTTACAGCTCAAATTGAATTCAATACTTTGGTTCATCCACCTGCCAACCACGCTCATCCCAACCTGTCAGCTGTGAAGACCAAGGGAAGTATTAGGGGTAGGGTCCCATTGCAAAGTGAATTGTTCTGTGATTCCTCCACCTCCTCCTAACAGTAAAACCAGCCTGCAAGCCTGTGGACCCTACCTTCAAGATATCTGGAGGTACCCCACACATTTGGTGGAGAGCTGTATAAACCTAGCTGCTCTCCAAAGATGTGGATGCAAAAAACAATTTGCCAGGGAGGAAGTGAAAATCCTCCAGATAAGGAAACCAATTGACCCACATTGAAAATTCCATTCTATCCCACCAACTGGCTGCTACTGAAGATCAGGGCAATGCCTAAAATGCCCAGTTCAAAAAAGCTGGAGGGATGGTTGGAAGGGAGACCCAAAGCTTGAAGAGACTAAAACTCTTTGGTGCTCAAATTTGCCCTCAAGCAATGGATTCAATTGAAATCTCCAGTTTATGAGTTCTGCTCCTTCTGCCAGTCAAATTGTGTGGTGTATAGATAGGCATTTCTGAGGATCTATGCAAATGTGTAGTTACTGGAAAGAAGGACAGCTCTAGCTGTGCCAGAGCCAAACTACCCACCTTCTAGTTCTTTACTCATAGGGTAGAAAGAAGAGTCTAATCAGGGACCAAAGATTATTTTCAGGATGATGGATATCATGCTTTCTTTCACAGAGCTTGCTTGACTGGCATGTGCTTGTGTTCAAAGTGCCATTTTCTTGAAGTCCCCCACTATGGGGAATGGGAATAAACATAATGCCTGATATTAGAATCAGGAAAATGAACTGGATAAATCCTTAAAGGACTGTTGTGTGTCTAATAACTTATACCTCTCCTGAAAAGCTCCAATAATTGACTTTTCATTTGCACCTGGCTGCAGCCTGAGGGCAGGGAGAATGGTACAAGTTTGAACACACAGTCACAAACCTACAGCAAGAAAGGTGAGAGTGGAGGAAAGCTGCATGTGCTCTTTGCCACTTGCATCCCTGTCCTATGGGGTGTGTTTGCTTGGAAGTGAGCCAGACTGAGTTCAATGAACCTTTCTCCAAGGTATGGATTTAAATGTCAATTTTTGTAGATGATTTCCTTAATGAACATGGCAAAATTCAGTCAGATCTGGAAAGCTACATTGCCACATCTCTACAAAATAGTCATAGTGTCCATAATAAATAATTTTAAAAATATGTAAAACTAGATTATTGGAATTTGTGATTTTGTTTTTTGCTTTCATTAAAAAAAACATTTTTAGAAATTCATTCTCATTAATTTCCACTCTTAGCTTCCAATTACTTTTAGAACTGTCTGTATGACATACCTCTGAGCATATCTATGCAGCAAAATCTCACTGGAGCCTAAGACTCACTCCCACTGTATCTTAGGATAATTAAACTGTAAAACAGACTACAGGTTCGAGTCCTTGAGACTAGTAAACATACAAAGATGAAAAAAATATTTCTGGAAATATTTTATTTTTAGATGGCCCCTCCCCCCCCCCCCCCCCCCAGTATATATCTGCTTATTTTTGCTCACTTGGCAAAATTAATCCTTGTGTCAAAGATAGTCTGTAAACACAAAAACTTTTTAGCTCTTTCTCTTTCACTAAAGCAAATGCTTCAGAGTTAGAGAGCCCTACAATTAAATACTGTATGTGATTTTTGAAGAAAATGACGGAAATAAGGAGGGGAAAAGCCATCAAGCATCTGTGCTAGTCTGTAAAAGCACTTAGAAACCTGAACACATGAAAAAGAAATAAGGCAAAGGGGAAAAGAGAGGGCTGATAAAGTTTCTGGCTACCATACAGGAGACATATCATTACCATATGATCTACAGTGGGTGTTAGCAGCTTGGATTCTGTTCATTGAAGGAAACCTAAGTTTTTTAACTGAGCTTTTGGAACAGAAGAAGCAGGAGGGTTTTCCACCAAATGACAGTCACTGAGCAGTAACCTACCCCTCCTCCTTTCCACACCTGCAAGGTCTTCTGCCTGGCTTGAATCTTTCGTCTAATTGCATCTCATCTAGGAGGGTGCCTGGTGCAAATCCCTGGATTAAAAGGTACAGTTTTCAGTAATTATCTTGAACTCTGCCACAGTACAGTAAAACTTCAGTAAAAGCTAGAGGGAACAAGAAATCTGAACGACAGCACTTTTAACAAAAGCATTAATACAGTTCCTCTGCATTATATGGGATCATTTTCAAGAGCTGTGGATGTTTTTTTTTTTAAAAAATATTTTCTATTTTAGGTTATTTGTACTTTCATAAAGATTTGTTGTACTCCTTAAAACATTTTTCAGTTACAGCTGTGCACATTCTTGTTGTAATGAAAAGTTTAAAGCAGATGAAGTTGGGAGAGGAATCAACACTGAATCTTTGTGTTTTGTAGTTTGAAAAGTGGAAGGCATTTTTGATTTTAAGTTAGTGGAAGGGGTGCTACGTCCAGAGTAGCAGACATCTTTCTAAACATTGCAAAATGATATATTACATATGTAAACAGTGATTACATATTTCAGACAACAGGATTCTTGAGTGAAAGAGCTGAAGGTAAATAAACAGAGCTATCCTGCGGTAAAAGGTTACATACTGCAGAAGGAGACATTCAGGCTGTTTGAAAATGGAATTGAATGTATTTCAGAAGTCTTGAGTGTGTCCAGAAGAATGTTTTTTAACTTCTCAGTTCTTTCTACCTTGCAAGACACAGTTCTTATTTTTCAGGAAAGTAAAATGCAATATGTTAGTAGTTGAAGACTTGCAAAAATTCATCTCAACTTTGATGGAGTAAATTTACTGTTGGGGATTCTTTTCTTCCTAGAAAAATCCTTGCTATTGTCTACATTTTCTAAAGGCAAGATAAAGTATTGTGGAGTACCAGTTAAGCCAAGCATTCAGTCCAAGGACTCTGGCTTAACTGATTCCTGGATAAGCTGAGTGTAAAATCCCTGGATAGAAATATTTTAACACAATTCAATATGCCCCCTCCTGTTGCCCCAGTTCCTTGCATTGAGTGTAACATATATCTATCATCACATAATACAGTGCTTTCCCCTTTATGGTTTATAGGGGCTGCACATTTATAGTTTGCAGTATATGTATATATTTATCTTCTAGCTCTATTTAGTGATTTGCTGGTACTTTAGATGTTTACACCTTTTCCATTGTGAATTAATCTGCTATAAACAATCAATATACCCCCACTATTGTTTGTTCTCCTCATGAAAAATTCTGATAAAATCAATGAAATTAATTTGGAGCAAAATCAATGCACATTTACCCAGAAATCAGTGGGCTTTATTCCTTAATAAATTTGTTGCAGCCATAGAAAAGTGAAAGATTATTATGATTATTGAAGGATACTGCAGTTATTAAAGTATGAGGCCCATTGCTAGCTTGCAGCCATAGATAATTTGTCATCGCCCCCCCCCCCCAAGTGCTCCTTAGGACATTTAAGGACTAGTAAGATTCACTTAGAGACCCATTGTTAGTTGGTGGACTATAAAAGTTATTTTTTTCCCCAGTAACATTTTGTTTTTTATCCCCCTCATTTTATTTTTTATTTTATTTTTTTATTATTATTATCATACATATCCCCCTCATTTAAAAAGCACTACAAATGTTGCTGCTTTCTACTGTGGAAAACCAAGTCAATTAAGAAAATGTAGAATGTGCCTTTATGGTAGATTTTCTTTCAGCTATAGAAATCTGTGTAGATGCATATGAAACGCTTGTAGCTTGTTATGATTATAAAGAAAGAAATTGTTTATCAACAAGAAATTCTAAAGTTCCTATTGATTGTTACTAACAAATACTACATTTTTATTTTAAAAAACACATTTAACATGTTTAGTTACTGATAATTGAGGACACAGAAATGTTTCATACAATGATAACATGATAGCACTACAAGAACAGAAGGTCATGTAAACCTTCCTTAGGCCATTACTTATAAACTGGTGGCTCTTCCACACTATACAGTTATAGTGCTATGATTCCACTTTCACTGCTATGGCTGTATCCTGTGCTGTCCTGGGGTATCCACTGCGGTTTTCTTCCAGAACCCCTGTAAATACCAAAATCCGTGGATGCTCAAATTTCATCCTATACAATGATATAGTAATATTGTATCTCTTTTTTAAAATGGCATAATGAAAGTTTGCTTTTTGAATATGTATACTCTATAAAAAATATTTTCAAGCCACAGATGACTGAATTTGTAGATACGGAGGGCCAACTATAATTGTGTGGTATGAAGGGGCCCCTGCTTGGCCTAATGAGGAAAATATTCAGTACATTGATGTAATATTATGTTTTGGTTCTGGATCCCCCACAGCTTATAATTGTAAAATATGCCTTTGGACTAGAAAGGCTACTACAGAGGCAGGGAAACTGTAGCCCTCCAGATGCTGCAAGACTTCAACATGTAGCCACTGTATGCATAGCTAGCTGTCAGGTTTATGGTCTAGCCCAATAACATCCAGAGGGCCTAAGCTGCATTCCCATCACTATATACTAATCCATCATGAATTTATTGAGAACAATGTTATGGATTTTAACTGAGAGCCTTTGATATATCGTATGTTCCTAGAATGTTGGTTTTAAGCCCATGTTCCAAGTCAGTGTTGGCACTCAATGGTTGGCCTTGGACTAGTGACCAGTTACTATCTCTTGACCTAATCTCCTTCATCAAGTTGTTATGAGAATAAAGTGTGTGTGTGTGTGTGGGTCCACATTTCTCCCAAATGAGGGTTACAAGTTAAAACAATATATAATAAGTACATTTTTGTTAAAAAAAAACCAAGACACTATTAAATAAACAATCCTATTAAAAGGAGAGGCAGCATGGTGTAGTGGTTTGAGTGTTGGGCTCTGATTCTTGAAACCAGATTTCAAATTCCTGCTCAGCCGTAGAAACCCACTGGGTGATTTTAGTACTGTATATCACACTCTCTTTCACCCTCAGAAAAAGGCAAAGACAACCCCTCCCCACCCCCCAACAAATCTTGCTAAGAAAACTCTGTGATAGATTTGCCCTTAGGATCGCCTTATGTCCAAAATTATTTCAAGACACACAATGACAACATGTCAGAGCACAACGCATGGATGTGACCATAGGAGGAACTGGGACAAAGGTGATAGAGGTGATAGAGTTGAAATGGCAGCCATCATGAGTCAGCATTTGAAGAGCTCTTAGTCATAGGAAGCTGATAACACAGGCACAGGAGGTGAAACCAGCAGGCTTCAATTGTGCAAAGTCATAGCTGTCACAGGACAGGAAACTGGGTGATATCCCAGGAAGGGGAAGGGTTCAAGACCCCAAGGGGGAAAAAGTATATAAGGGAGAGGGATGAATTTTCTATGTGGTTGATAGTGGTTGGTGTTGTGGTATAGTGTGGATTTGGCAGAGCAGTTTGTTTGTATAGTTTGCAAATATCCTGAACTTGACGTTAAAGTCTCTTTGTTAGTCTCTGTCCAGCAATTCATTATTCAGGCAGAAGCAGCAGTTTGCATGGGAGGAATTTTTCTGTGCAGCCTGGAGCTGAGCTTCACGAGAAGACCTTATGCTGGTGTTCCTGGCCTGTGTGCAAGTCTTCTTTGTGTTTACATGTTTGATTTCTTGATTTTACATGCCCCAATACAACAACCTGTTAAAATATTTTAAACAATTTAAAATACATTTTAACATAATAGAGAGAAAAGTACAATGCATCTTATTAAATAACACTTAGGGCTTGTACAGACTGGAAGAAAGGGGCAGACAGAGGCTGCCCCATTTCCCCCCCCCCCCCCGGACCATGGTCACACCAACCAAATGCACCTGGAAAAAGGATCCACAAAACACAGCTCCTTTCTCCGCCACTGCTGAGTCACCATTAGCGCCCTGGAGCAGTGCGGTGATGTTCCTTGTGCGCCGCACTGTTTGGATGCGGTGCACAAAGCATGTCATCATCATGTGTGCCATTTGAATGAGCGCGCCCCAAGATAGCACCCAGACGGCAGACACTCCACTCTCCCAAGCCCTACTTTCGGCCCCAGGCTTGTGCAAAGTGGGACTTAGTTGAAAACAGGGGCCCATTCACACTGCAATTTAACCTGGGCTCCATTTCGATTTAAGTGAGGGTTGTTCACACTTCCGTCAGGTTTCCATGACCCAAATCGGGGGGTCATTCATACTTGCACTGGAGTTTCTTGACCCGAATCAGGGGTCGTTCATACTTGCGCCGGGGTTTTCTGACCCAAATTGGGGGGGGGGGTTGGTGTAAATCCCCCTTAACCCGGTTTTTTTTTGCCATGAGTTTTCTTGCAGTTCTTTTCAAAAGAACTATTTTTTGCCAATGGGAACTTGAAAATTGATTCAATCCAATTCCTTTCTTCCTCCTCCTCTCTCTCAGCCACCCCCATTCTTGCCTCCCTCCAGCCACCTCCATTTTCACCCTCCATTCTTGTCCTTACTCCTCCTCCTACTTCGCCACCCTCA
>NC_056526.1:46316432-46331823 GCF_019175285.1 Sceloporus undulatus
ATCTTGCCTCCGTTTGCCCCCTCCGTTCTTCTCCTTCCTCCTCCTCCTTTCCTCCTTTGCCACTCCCGATCTTGCCTCCGTTTGCCCCCTCCGTTCTTCTCCTTCCTCCTCCTCCTTTCCTCCTTTGCCACTCCCGATCTTGCCTCCATTTGCCCCCTCCGTTCTTCTCCTTCCTCCTCCTCCCCCGATCTTGCCTCCGTTTGCTCCTCCATTCTTCTCCTTTCTCCTCCTCCTCCTTCACCACCCTGATCTTGCCTGTTTGCCCCTCCGTTCTTCTCATTCCTCCTCCTTCACCACTCCATTTGCCCTCTCCGTTCTTCTCTTTCCTCCCAGCCGCCTCCGTTTGTCCCCTCCATTCTTGTCATTCCTCCTCTTCCTCTCCCTCAGCCACCTCCACTCTTCCTCCCCCTCCCTCTTTCTGCCAGGATCATGGTATTTTATCCCATTGCCAAATGTGAACAGAATCCCGGGGTAAAATGCCATGATCGTGGCAAATCAATGTCATGGATAGAATCGTTCCTGGCAATCAATGCCACAGAGAGATTTGATTGTGGCATTTCTGGGAAATAACTGGGTTCCCACACCAGGTTATTTTTTCAGTGTGAATGGGCCCAAGGTCTAATTAAATAAAAATGACTTTGCCAAAATGCAAACAGAGATCAAAGAAGAGGCCAATCTAGTCTCTTATGAGAGAAAAATTCCATAGCATGGGAGCAGCCATGGAGAAGTGTCTCTGCCATGTCCTCACCAACGGTACCTATGATGGTAATGGGACACAGAGAAAGCCCTTCCCTGAAGATCTCAAGACTCAGGCAGTCTTGTTAGGGAGAAGTGATCTCAGAACAACTGTCAACAATCTTTGAGAATTCCCAGAGAACTGGAGAGGTCACAGCAGACTGGAGGAGTGAGGGTGGGGGAGAAGGATCCAAATAATTACCACCAAGTCAGCCTGAAATCAATACCAGGAAAGATTCCGGAGCAGATAATTAAACAGACAGTCTTCAAGCACTCAAAAAAGAATGCCATGATTACTAAAAAGTCAGCATGAGTTTCTGAAAAACAAGACATCCAGACTAATCTTATCTACTTTTTAAATAAAGTCACAAGCATTGTAGATGAGGGTGAGAGAGAGTATGACATAGTTATATGGTTATTTAAATTTAAAATGAATGCTGTGAATGTAGCATATCTTGGTTTCAGTAAGGCCTTTGACAAGGTTCCCCATGAAATCCTTACAAAAAAAGCTAGTAAAATGTGGGCTAGACAATGTGACAGTCATGTGCATTTGTAATTGGTGGACTGACTGAACCCAAGGGGTGCTTAACAATGGCTCCTCCTCATCCTGGAAAGAAGTGACTAGTGGTTTGCCACAGGGTTCTGTCCTGGGTCCAGTGATATTCAACATCTTTAATTACTTGGATGATGGAATAGAGGACATGTTTATTAAATTTGCAGATGCCACTAAATTATAAGGAATTACTAATACCCAGAGGCTATGAGCAGAATTTAACAGATTAGAAGCTGGACCAAAACTAACAAAATCAATTTCAACAGGGAAAAATGTAGGATACTACACTTGGGCAATAAAAATAAAGATAAAGGATGGATGACACCTGGTTTGATGACAGTACATGTGCAAGGTATCTAGGAGTCTTAGAGGACCACAGGCTGAACATGAGTCAGCAATGTGATGTGGCAACTAGGAAAGCAAATGCATTTCTAGGCTGCATCAATAGGGATATAGTGTCTGGATCAAGGGAAGCAATAGTGCCACTCTATTCGGTTTGGTCAGACATCACCTGGAATATTGTGTCCAGTTCTGGAAATCACAGTTCAAGAAGAATGTGGACAAGCTGGTAAATGTCCAGAGGAGGGTAACCAAAATGGTGAAAAGTCCAGAAACCATGCCCTGTGAGGAGCGACTTAGGGAACTGGGTATGTTTAGCCTGGAGAATACTTGAAGGGATGTCATATTGAGGATGGAGCAAGCTTATTTTCTGCTGATCCAGAGACTAGGACATGGAGCAATGAATGCAAGCTACTGGAACAGAGATTCCACCCACACATTACAAGGAACTTCCTAACAGTAAGAGTTGTTCAACAATGGAATAACTGGAACCAGTGTGGGTGACTCTCCTTCTTTGGAGGTTTTTAAACAGAAGCTGGATGGCCATATGTTGGGAGTCCTTTGATTGTGTCTTCTTGTATGACAGAGGTTTGAACTGGATGACTTTTGTGGCCTCTTCCAACATTATGGAGCTTCTCACACGAGGCACTTATTGTGCTGGAATCATGGCCCAAATACTTCAGAAGCGCAGAGGTGGGATCACTGTTCATGCTTCTCAAACATTATTGAGGCATTTCGCTGTTCTTCCATTGTCAAAGCATTCACGGAGCAGCCATTATCCCATTATTACTGAAATGACTGCTCCATGGATGATTTGTCAATGGGAGAAGAGTGGGACGCACTTTAGTGATGCTTCAGAAACCTGACTGGCAATCCCACCTCCATGCTTCTGAAGCATTTGGGCCATGATTCCAGTGCTGTAAGTGCCTCGTGTGATAAGGTTCTATGATTCTATGAGATAGTCTGGAACCAATCTGTTTATGGCACCCAGATGTCTTTTTTTGGAAGGAGTGAGATAAAATTCAAATAGTCTATAGTTTTGTGACTTGGCCAAATAAAGATACTGCTTAGGAGCAAGGAAAATGCCTCCTCTGATGCACAACAAATCAGTTCTGCTCTGTGGGGATGAATAGTGGAATACAGTTTAACAAAATCTTTGAAATTCATGAGCACAGGCATTAACAATGCATTGTTTTCTTAGCTGTTGTAATAGCCTTCCAATACAGAGGCTTTGTCACTTTGGCTGTTTCTGTTAAGTTTATATACTATATGGGGGCTGCTTCCATTCTGCAGAGTCTAATGCCACAAGTAACATCTATAAACAAGTAAGGGGATGATGTGATTTCTTTCCATACCAATGCCACCAAGGCAATGCTTGTGTAGTAAATAACAGTTATCCACTCATCCCATGTGGTTTCTGTTGACATATGTTGCTGGTACTGGGTAGAAACATGAGAATGTTTCTCATGGCAACACATGAATGAGATCTATCAGCTCAGAAAAGAGCATAAATACATTTGCAGATAGGATTTGATAGCTCTACTTGGAGTGGATTTGCCTCCTTAGTAAGATGGACTCCACCTGCAACTATGTGAATTGCCACCACTCTTCTGGCTTCTTCTTTTCCTACTCCATGCCTTTCAAAACATCTTATATTTCAAGTCAACATGAGCTTGTTCAACATCTAACATAGATGCAAAGGGTCTTGCTGACATTTTTATCTCTTGAAGGCTACCTGCAGTGTTGCAGTAGACCACTGAAAACTGGAGTAAATGTTGACTCACTGTCAAGGAAGCCAAGAATAACCAATGTGAAATGGAACCTTTTATTTAAAACACTAAATGAGATGTGCTTTAGACAGCTAAATGTTCCTTTCATATGATCTTGCCATCCTGGCAGATTTTTTTTTAAAGACAAAGAAAAAGAAAAGAGAGAGAGAGAGAGAGAGAGAGAGAGAGAACCACCATAATGAAAACACATGGGAAGAGTGTAATTCATCCCGGTTTCTGTATTGACTAAGAACTGGAAAATGGTAAATGTGGTTTCCTCCCTTAATTATTATGCAGAATTTTAACATTCCAGGCTGTCACTAATATATTATAGTAAAATCAAACTGTCCAAACCAATGTACCTACAATTGTCTCCAATGTTCTTTGTTAATTTTTGTGTTAGAAGCACCTACTTGTTTCCTGCATAAATTATATAAATGCATTGCTTTAATTCATTTTTAAACAAACTATGGCGGTTTACAGATCGCTCCTTTGGGGCAGCTTGTACCCGCCCCTTTCCCCAATGGATTGGGGCTTCAGCTGCCACAGCAGCAGCCCTGAGGCCCCAATCTGCCGCTTTTCCAGGCCGCGAAGAAGCGGCAAAGGGCCGCTTCCCTGCGGCCTGGAAAGGGGTGTCCTTGGGGCTTCAAGCCCCAAGGACACCCCAACAGTGGCAGGGAAAGGGAGAAAGGGGTTCTCCTTTGTGTTGTTGGCGCAGCCATGTAACGGCTGTGCCAGCGACACAAAACCAAGAAGGAACTCCAAAATGGAGCTCCTTCCAGCACTGCGGAAAGAGTGCCACAAGCGCCCTTCCATGGCACCAGGACGTCACATCCGCACCGCTCCATTTGGAGGTGGCGCGGCCGTGATACCATAATGGCGGTGCCCATGTGGACAGGGTGCCGCCATTTTGTATGTACTCTGTATGTACTAGGGTTGGGGGCATCTAAAAGAGTACGTAGTTGGGTTCCCATTTGTAAAGGGCCCACAGCACTGATAGACCAAAACTTAAATATCAAATATTTAAAAGGTATGGCTGGAATCCTGTTGCTTAGCTCCAACTAGAGTAGACTCATTGAATCAATTGTTGAATGGTGACTCAACATGCAGGCAAATCCAATTTATCCAATGGCTGTATTGTTACAGGAAATAACAATAGAATTTAGACCATTAATACCATATGTAAAATACCCTTGATTTTCTGATTTCTATGTATGGTTGTGAAAGTTAGAAAAATGCTGACAGGAAGAGAATAAACACATTTAAAATACAGTGCTGGAAAAACATTTTACAGATACCATGGACTGCTGAAATGGATCCTAGACCAAATTAATCTTGAACATCTTTTACAAATGTAAAATATCTCAACCCCAGTACACAGCTAAATTTGTGCACCTTCAAATTGCCTTCTAGATTCACTGCTGCTCTTTTGAATAGATGAACTGAACCATGAAGGTGGCTATCTTCTTCCTTCTACTCCTGCCACTATGCTTGGCCAAGCCATTCCATCAAAAAGGCTTGTTTGACTTTATGCTTGAAGATGAAGCAGGTTCTGGAACACCTGAACCTCCAGGAACTCCAGGATATCCTCCAATGGCAGTATGCCCATTCCGTTGTCAATGCCACCTTCGGGTTGTGCAATGCTCTGATTTAGGTAAGCTGAATGAAACTTTACTTTATTTACATTACAGAGGGCTCCTGCCCATGAGGAAACAGCAGTGGTTAAAGGACCCAATGAGTGGGATGCCACGTGGTTGTTGATGTTTTTAATGTGGAACACTGAACATATGACTACTAATGTTTTCTTTTATTTGATTCAGTTTGGGCAGATTAGTAATGCGATAAATGATTCCATCACGACCTAAATATCAAGATTTTACTCTCCAATGATAACAAGTCAACCCTCTGTATCCATGGATTTTTTATCCATGGATTCAAGCATCTACAGTTTGAAAATATTGTAAATATATATAAATTCATAAAAGCAAATATTGATTTTCCCATTTTATATAAGGGGCATCATTTTACTGTGCCATTGTATTTAATGGGACTTGAGCATCCCCAGATTTTGGTATCCACAGGGGCTCCTGGAACCAAACCCCAGTGGATACCAAGGACTCACTGTATAGATGCTTAGATATTTGTTCTCATGTAAGCAGAAAGACAGATTAAAATAGATGAAAATGAAATGAAATTAAAGCTTTCTGGACAGGAAGATGAAGCAGAGATCAGACATACAAGTCAGGAAGTAGGAAATAAACTCTATACAAACAGAATAAAAGAATCAGTGTTTTTTCACTGTGAGGCAGAGACAGACCAAGGCTCAGGTGACTTCTTCTAGTAATGGATGAAAGGGATTTCTGGGACAACATCAAAACATTGTCCTGCAAGTGGGAAAAAGAAGTCACAGTCATTTAGAGTCCAGTGTTGGAGGAGCATTACATTTGACTGTTTCATGTGTACCTATATTTAGATATGGTTAGAATAGGCATACAAAGAATACACATATCTTTTCTTGTTTAGAGCGAGAAAAAGACATTTTGGCAAGGAGGAATCAAGTTTATTTTGTGCAAAACCTCAATGATTTAGAACATTGTATAAGCAGTAAATAATAGCTTCTAAAGAGAAAGAAGAAGCCCTTCTTCCCCTGCATCATCTAAACTAAGATTTATTAAATACAACATTTTCCTGTGTCATTGACAAATGTATTGCTCTGTTTTTGATTTACAGGAATTTTTTGCTAAAGGGTTATTTATCCTACCTGCAGCATGGCATTTCTGTGCTGATGTGAATTACATGTCTCTACATGCAATTGTCAGTTTATAAAGATAAGATGTTATCTTCTTAATCAGCGACATTGTGCCCATGCTATTGCTTTGTTGTTGTATTCTTGTGCCTTCAAGTCATTTCTGACTTATGGCAACTCTAGGATGACCCTATGGGGGGAGGTTTTGTACAGAATTTCTTGAGAGGGAATTTTCCTTTGCCTTCTTCTGAGCTGAGTGAGTTTGATTTGCCCAAGGTCACCTAGTGGGTTTCCATGGCTGAGTGGAGATTCGAACCTTGGCCTTCCAATGCCCTAGTCCAACATTTAGAACACTACACCATGGTGGATCTCTGAGCTATAGATAGGTTTATACTAATATTGTTCTGTTAGGAAAATTAAAAAATCAGGATAGTTTTAAAATATCAAAATTGCATCTTAATCACATCTCTACTACAGTCGGCCCTTCTTATATACAAAATTTTTATACAAGCATTCAAGCATCCACTGTTTGAAAATGTTTTTTAAAAGTACAAATTTCAAATATCAAACTTTGATTTTCCATTTTTTTTATAAGGGACCCCATTTTGCCATGTCATTATATTTAATGGGACTTGAGCATCCATGGATTTTGTTATCCACAGGGGATCTTGGAACCAAAACCCAGCATATAAAAAGGGTTCACTGTATATAATACTTGTGGTTATAAAAGAGGGAAGGTTTGTATATTGCTGCAGTGAACAACTCCCTTATGCAAAAGATAGCAATACCCCTGAAACTGTCCAGGGTAAAGGACAGATTTTTGGGTGAAGGGGACTCATATTTAGGAATCAGAATGAAGTAGAAGCAACTGAAGACAAGTACTATTTGTTTAGCTTCACTAATTAAGCTTTAGCTTTACCCATTCCTACTCATTCCCCTTCCCTGAGTAGTTAGAAATCAAAGGGACATTACTTCAATTTGATAACAGGTCACTTCTCAAAATTATCATGGCTAACACTTGACACATCACTGGATGTTTCTAAACCTTCACTTTCAATTGAGACATCTTCCTCTAGCCCTTCTCAATGAATATCTAGTAATCTCCATAGCAAAGACAAAGTGGGCCAACTACAACAACATGAATCATGCAATTGCCAGAAAACTGCCAAGTCAGGGTATTCCCCAGTCATTCTTAAGGCCAGCAGGATGAAATGTCATAATCATTTTCCTAACTTTACCAGTAAATCATTTTTGTTATTATCTACAGATTCTAAATGTCTAAAACAAGTTTCATAACACAGGGATTTCTTATTAGTAAATTTCAAAACTGATCTACAAATGATAGAAAAATGTGTCATGCTGTGTCTTGAACTGAAGCTTATGGTTTTTCCATCTTGCTTTATGATCTACATCCATACCACTAGAAGTATTCTCCTTAATTATTCAGTAATTGGTGTGGGAATGAAATGTGGGAATTTATTAATGTGTTTGATTGGCCTTGAAATTTACTAGTGAACATTTGCTTTTTCTGAATCTTTTCTTCTGTACTCTTTTGGCTTAAGAGAGTGTTTGATTCCTATTTTTCTAGTACAGTGGATCCTTGTTATATGCTGGGGTTTGGTTCCAAGACCCCCCCCGTGTATAACAAAATCCGTGTATGCTCAAGTCCCATTAAGTATAATGACATAGCAAAATGGTGTCCCTAATAAAAAATGGAACATCAAGGTAAATTTATACTTTTTTGGAACATTTTCAAACCGTGTATGCTTGAATCCGTGTATAAAAAATCCGTGTATAAGAAGGGCTGACTGTATTTCTCGTGGCTCATGGATATGAATTTCTAGTAGTGCTGATAGTACATGGAAATATGTGAATATTTGAGATACATGCAAGATCATTTATACATTTGAACAAATTAAACTTCTAAAAATAGATTAAGATTAATTAATGTTGCAGCATAGTCATATCTCTCACAGATAAATGACTATGTATAAATAGTCATCCATATTTAGCTTTTCAATGGACGAGAGTCAGTAACAAAAAGATTTTGTGATATAGAGGAAGAAAACCTTCCATGAGGCTCTCAGAACTTTTTCAAGCGCTTGAAAATCTTGGATCCAATTAAAATATTTTTTTCCTTATATCTTTCACTTTCTCTTCAAAAAAAAAATCACAAACAGGAAATTAAATCTTTTCTAAAGCTTCAAAAACAGTTCTGAAATAGAACTCTCTATTTCATTTTATTTTGCTCTAGCTAGCTATTCCACTTATAGATATTTATCACTTTGCAAAAACAAATTCACCCCTCAATGTATAAATGGAAATTATTAGATTTCACTGCTAGTGATCTAAAACATTCTGCTCAGAGAAAACAATGTAAAGTGAGTTCACAACCACTTTGTTTAGTTGGTGTTCTATAAGAGAATGCTACTCATTTGAAGATTATAATTATATCAGCAATTATAATTATATCTCTGGCATATCACATACATTACTATACTCAGGACATTGTTGCTTAATTATAAATCACTAAAGGAACTAAGCAGAAACTTCATCTCCTGTGACTTTCCACACTAGCACTAGTACTTTGTGCCAATGGTTGGAAATTTCAAATTCTGACTGATTTAATTATGTCATGCTATAACAACTCTACTTGTCTGTTGTCCAGACTTTATTTTCCCTGTTGTGCAAGGGTGGAACAAGAAAATATTACACTAATACTACTTATTTATGTTTAAATTCCATCTGGTCTGAATATTCAGTTGTGGAGGGGAAAGGTCCATGGATGGTTTAGTTGGCTGGGTTTCATGGCCATACTGATATCATACGACTATACGGAAATGGACAAAATGACATATTTAGTAAAAAAAGAAACCAAAGATCAACTTCAAGATGGAATGGAATCCCTTATTAACTACTTAAAAGAAAAAAGAAGCAAAGCTATGGTTATCAGTTTAGAAGGGAAGGTTTGTTAATTGGGATATAATGAAAAGAAATCAACTGAATGTGTAACAGTATGAATTAATGTTAGAAGGGAAATATGGTGGCTGAACAGACCAGCAATTTGAACGAGCTTCCCAGTGGTGTGGGGGTGTGGGGACTGCATGCTGCATGCCACAACTCTGTGCCCAGTCCAGCGTCATGCTGTCCATCTGACCAGATGGCGGGTAATCTTGGTGCATTCCTGCAGTGCAGCGACCAGGCACCACATACCACAAGAGTGCAGAAGAGCTGGGGTGGCAGTGAAAAAAGCACCTCTTTTCTGGCCCAAAAAGTAGCAGCATTTTGCCCCTCCTTTTTGGGCCCAAAAACCTCTGAATCAGAGCCGTGGCATACGGTTGCCATGGCCCCGATCCAACACTCAAAGAGGTGGCACAGATAGATATGGCACAGACAAAAGATGAAAAAAATGTTATGTTATGCCTTGACAAAGCACTATGTTCCTGCTTTCCTTAGAAAAAACTAAAGCAAAATACCTTTGTATTTAGTATTAGAAATCAGAGATAATTTTTGAAGTTTGTAAAAATTTAGTATTTTAATAAAAAAAAGAATACAAAGACATCAGAAAATAATTATGTGTGATGCTAGTTTTTGTTATTTGTTATGTGTTTCGGTGAGATTTGTTTGTTTAGATATGTTATGTATGATATGTTTTTTAATATACAAGAAGAATAAAGAGTACTGTAAAAAAGAGAGATAGTCATAGTGATATCTACTTAAATGCTGAACAGTTTGGGTGGAAACAAAATTTTCAAGGTTTTTTAAACAGTTGACTAATTCTTGGCCATTGTTTTGAATCAAAAGCATTGAACAGGAAGAATCTGGTTGAAATTCAGCTAAAATCATAAGAGTGGCACAGTATTTGAGTTTTGGGCTGCAACTCTGTAGATCAGGGTTCGATTCCTTGCTTGTGAAACCCACAGGATGACCTTTGGCAAGTCACATGCTCTCAGCCTCAGGGGGAGGCAATGGAAAACCTCCTCTGAGCAAATGTTGCCAGGAAAATCCCATAACTGGGTTGCTTTACGGTCACTACAAATTGGAAATGACTTGAAGGCACACAACAACAACAACTCTTGAAAAACAGATTTAAGAGTCACTCAAATTTGACACATTGTATATGGGGATAGGAATGTCTGTAAATCAGCAAAAACAACAACTGGTTCTTCTTCATTGATCTAGTATTTTTACAAAAACAACACTCTTGTAGTCTCCAAAGCTCACAAATTTTACTTGGCATAAACTTTCCTGGACTAGAGCCACTTCATTGGATGCAAGGAAGATTACCTCTGTTGGCAGGTATTTTGACACATGCTTGGGTGCATAGAGAAATTCAGCTGCAAAAGGTACAAACATTGATTATATTTTCTTAATTGACATTGATGGTAATTTACCACACAGTTAGGCACTGAGAGTTAAGAGTATCCTAATACAGAGAAGTAGAATAATACATAAATGATGGTAAAAAGCCTTCATCTGGTCCAAATAAAAAAAGACAGAGTTTAATTTCTACATGAATTCATATGAATGGGAGATTGTGATCAATAGGTCCATCTTTAATTATGGTGATCAAGAAGAATCGAACCCTGATCTCCAGAGTTGCAGCCCAACACTCAAAACACTGTGTCACTCTTATGATTTTAGTTGAATCTCAACAGGTCCAGAGGGAATAAAAGTGCCAAAAATAACAGTCAGAAGCAATTGCCTAAATATACAAAAGTTGAGTGATAATTTAGGTAATGTAATACCTTTCATATTACCAATCAAAAGGGTGCAAACTAATCACAGTAGCTTTCAAATTTCAATTGCCTTTTTCATCTGGCAAAACTGGTTAAAAATAATTCAGGAGAAGAAACATGATGATGTTACAGTCACAGGCCTACATGATGCTTAAGGTATTATTGAGGGAGGTTTCATATAGACATAATAGTTAGGCCAACCTCTTGTGGCCATAAGGTGACTGGGAATGAAAGGAATTTTAAAAAGCAAGTTTTCCTTCCTCATTCACAAAGTACCTCCTTTTGAGACCCAGGTTTGTTTATCCTGTATGGTGGAGGCAGAGGGAATTTAGTTTCTTAGGAAACCTCTCTGAGAATAGAGAGATAAATTTAGGAGGTGTACAAGGCAACACATGTCAGTAACAGCAAAATGAAATCACTTTTGTTATATACTAACCCTGTAGTGAAATGGAAAGTCCTTTGCCCCTATTTAAACAAAAAAACAAAATAGAGTTGAAAGGAAAGGGGTTAGGAGGAGTCTAGCAGCACCTTTAAGATTAACTGAGTCATAAGCGTTTGTGGACTTCAATCTACTTTAGACACAGTGGTAGAATGAATCTTGCACTTTAGACATATTAGCAGTTATATAATTCTGGGGGGTCAGATCAGAATATAATAGGCTAATGGAAGATGTAGTTTGGGCCTTTTTGAAAAAGTGTGCTGGAAAACCTTTGAAAACTGTCATTTCTTAAATCAGATTTGTGTGAATTTAATCTTTGCCTACACTCAAGTGCCAAAGTGAAATTCATTACCTCAATTTTCTTTCCCCAGAATGAATCAAGGCTAGTAGACTCTCTTTTGATGTCTGGGGAACCCCTCCATGCATCAAAATCTCTTATTGGTCTATAGTGATGGATGGTGTTCATAGAAACATCACATGGAACTTTCAACCAATTTGTAGGAGGTAGAAATGGACCATGTAAGGGAGATTTCTAATCATGTGGGTGTCAAGGATCTAAAACCACTTGTTGATCTTTGGTGAGTACAAGAGTCTAAAGACAGAGTATTATTTCTTAAGCACTGATAGTACAGTGTAGCAATTAGAGTTGTTGTTGAATCAACCAAAGGGATATTTTACTATACACACACACACACACACACACACAATAGTTTTTTTTTTTAAAAAAAGCCAATGAGAACTGAAGAAAACTCTTGACTTTTAAGGCCAGTCCAAAAATCTCATTGTCATGGTGGATGAGAACATTTGAATATTGGGTAGCTTCCTACTTAACACATTCAAATATTAATGAATACATGGCATTATCCCTAGTTACTCACATGAATCCCATGTGGTTCTTTTTTTATGAAGCATTTTGCCATTGCATTTTCCACATGCACATGCATTGCCAGATAGTGCTGCCTAGCACATGTTAAGTTTGTGCAATAAATATGAGGATGCCACCCAAATTAAGGTTTAAACCGGATAGAGGTAAACCAAATTAAGATGCCATGGGATAAGCTCCAAAGACAGTCCCTGGGTCAGTGTGCAGCTAGGCAGTTGTTCATACACCTGTCCTCACACCAATCCAGGACTTGTGCACTGCTCTTATCTTTCTGGTGGTGGATCCAACTGAGAAGCTCTGATGGGGAAATGGGGAACCTGGCTGCACCTATGTGGCCAGGCAAGACTTTTCTTGCATCAGACAGGGCAATGCAGATTCCCAGTTGGATCCACCACTAGAGAGGTAAGGAGTTTGGGTGGAGTTGCCTGAACAGCTCAATTTTGCCACAGAGTTTCTTAGAAACTCCACTTGGCATTTAGACACCAAATGCCACAGGAACGCCTAAAAGCTAATGCAGTGGCAGAAAAGGTGGATTTTTCCAGCGCAAAAAAAAAAAGAACTGCAAAAAGGAGCTGCTGGCCCAATCCCACAATTAGGTCCATCTATTTTGGCCCTAAGTTGAGTCACAGGAAGAGGAGCTGAATAAATCAAAGATGGTGATTCAAGGAAATTATTCCAATGGACTAATTCCTGTGGGCATTTTGAATACGCTAGGGGAAACCTGGCTGTGTAGAGTTATTCTGTGTGCATAAGGTGATTGCAGGTGCAAGTAGTCTGAAAAACAATGGAAGTATGGCAAGTAACAATAATACAAAGGACTATAGGATCTTCATTATCAAGCATCAGTTTAGAAGGGAAAAGTCACTGATATTAAGCTTGTGTCTAATTTCAACATAGCAATGATGATGCACAACCTACATCTTGTCAGAGTGGCATGTGAGACAATATGTCTGATACCTGAATGACTTCAGTGTAGGCTAATCATTAAATTAGGCTTTTACTATACAGCTTTAAAAAGTTCAGAAGAAGACATTTCAGACTAAACTCCAAATCTCCCTTAGCTTCTTCTGCCAGTAAATCCAATAATGAAGCAGTCTTAATTTTCTAAAAAAGAAAATGAAAAAAGAATGAAAAAGTCAGATATGATTCATCAGGAAAGCCCTATATTATGAAGTTGTTTTTTCAGATTTATCTTCAGAATCTGCACAGTTAGCATAATAATTGCTCCTCTGCAGCGAATGTTTCAATAAATCCTTTAGTTATTTTACTAGATACTTAGTGCCTAGATACATCATAATTAATAATAAATAATAGCTCTCAGTTAATCTCTAGACTTCATTGTGATGAATCTGAACATTATATGCTTTCAGGGGAAAGGAATGGCCTTTACCAGTATTCAGTCATTCTTGGAAAAGAGACTTTTGTCAATGAATGATTTGACAGTGCAAATTTGTATAACAAATCAATAAAAATGGTTAAAAGCAGAAATGATAGATTGTGGCCTAAGAGCCTTATGTAGTCCATGCAGTATTTCAATACATGTGTTTTTTTGGGGGGGGGCGCAGTTCAGAGATGTTTTTCTTCTGTTTATGCAAGAGGCCTTTTCATGTTACAGTAGAAATATTGAAAGGAAAGGCTCATAAATACACATTTCCCCATGCCCTTTATGCAGTGAATGGATTCACAGAAGACAGTATAGTGGCAGAAATGGTATTTGAGAGAGATTCCAGGAATTGTGGGCAAGGCTGGACTGGTGACACTGTGGAGGTGTTTAGGAAACTGTCAGAAGGCAGGGAGAAGTAGCAGAAAGAAAGGAGAAGTACTGGCACTATGAACTGTGAACAAAAATTTCCAAAAAATAAAGTGAATGTATTTTTTTTTTCATTTTACTGTTAACAACATTTCTAGGGACTTGACCAATAGAAATGATAAAAATCTCCAATGCTTGAGGTAGGGTACAACATAGATTAACATACAATATGTAACTGACCATTGAAGAAATAACTTAAAACACATAAACATAGGATTAAAATAACCTTTACTCATTAAAATCATTTAGATTAAAATATGCCAATGTAAAATTCATAAAATGCATGCCAAAAGAGATAGATACTATTTTAAATTCAGACAGCATATTTAAAAACTCTCCCAGCAGGTCGTTACATAGTCTAGAAGTTGGCTGATGAAAATTTCCTCTGGGTGACAATTGCCAGTCTAGTTTTGGCCAGATGAAGTAAATGCCCTCCAGAGAATCTTGAGTGTATGAGGCAGATTATACTGTAGGATGAGATCTCATAGGTAATCTGGACCTAATCATGTAGAGTATTAATAGTAAAAATCAACACTTTGTACTTTGCCCAGAAACCAACTAGCAGCTAATGGAGTGGTTTTAATATTGGCATAATATTGCAGAACATTATGATCAAGGGGCTAATTATTTGCATCACATTTTAAAGATAAGTCAGAAGAATCTTGTTGATTGAAGATCTATCTGTTACAACAATCTGTCCCCATAACTGCCAAGAGGATACTGTAAGAAGTTCACAGGCAGGTCATGAGCAAAATGGCAGTTTCCCATCTTTTCTCTATAGCAGTGACTGGCAGACATTTGTTAGCCTTATTGAACAAATATAAGGCATCTAGGTTCATGGCCTTCATTATACCTTTTGATCAAAAACCCCTATGCAAGAAAGATATTTATCCTACATCTTCTGCAGTAAAGATAAACAAAAAAAAAATTCATTGAGATTCATGTCAGTTTCCAGTTTTTCCTTTAGTAGTTGTCATTGTCATTGAATAATCCAACCTCTTAAACTGAGGAATCTTACTGATGTAAATGTGTTTTTATTGTTCATCTAAGTAAAATTCTCAAAATCCTTTTTTGAATCCTTGTGCAAGTTGGTGCTTCTTTTTCTTTTTGTCCTCATTGTTAGGGTAAAGCCTCCACTTTCTGAATGAAGCTTTCTTTTCTCAAATAGGCTCTTTGGTATTGCTGGCTTACCGTGCTGGTAAACTCTGGGACTTTTCTTGTATGTGGAATATGATCTAACTAAGACCAGGATCCACTGGTGTACTTCTGCTGAAACCCACTCTTTCTGCCACAGATTGTGACCCCACACATAGCTTACTATGTATGTACAGCGCTGTATAAATTTACAGCGCTTTATAAATAAAGGATGATGATGATG
>NC_056526.1:46331833-46340178 GCF_019175285.1 Sceloporus undulatus
ATGATGATGATGATGATGATGATGATGATGATGATGATGATGATGATGATAATAATAATAATAATACAGTGGACTGAACATCTAAGTGGAGCAGGTTTTGGATGCTGCAAAGGGCTGGAGTGGGATGGGGAGGGGAAGACAATCTTGATTTTGCTTGCTTTGGATAAAAAGGTGTATTGCTGGATTCATAAGTACACCACTGGGGTTTGGCCTGAGCTTCTACTGTTAAGGTTTTGAGTGTTCTGACAATTTTGATTCTTTTGACTTTTACTATTCAAATTCTTTTTCATCAGTCTCCTCCTTTTTGAAAATTTCATCTTGTGCAGCCAAACTTATTTGGTAATTTTCCCACTTACATATACCATAAATTTGATAAAGCCTTTCCAGAGAGAAAAAAAGGGGGGGGGGAACCATAAAGGGCATTCATAAATCTAATGCCTGACGGAGTCATGATAGGAGCAAGAAATCTTCCAGAAAACCATATAAGTTCCTGTTGCTGTTGCTGGATCTGTTTCATATATTTTAATTTGCTGAAAATCTGGAGGGAAAAGACTCATGCAAGTTTATTCAAGTTGTTATTGCAACAAGTTCCCTTATTACCAAATGGGGATTTTATACAGACTTGTAGTGACAAGGAGCTTTAAATGTTAAGTACAATGAGTAAATAAAAAGCATTAAATTAAAAAAATACATTAGGCAACTCTAAACATTTATCATAGCAAGCTACTGCTAGAGTCATATATTGAACCCATAAAATTCATGAGAGCTGGGAATGGAAGTAAAGATGTGAAAGTTGTGAGCAGACAGGAAGCCAATACAGGGGGAAATCACATAGCCTACATGAAATGGATTTTTTTTTCTGGAAATGTTCTAGACAGAGGTGATATGTAATACAGAGACTGAAATAATGTTCATCTCAATCAGTTTTTCTGCAAAATAATGGGATTCCCAATGCTTAAGAACCCACAGAAAGAAAAATAGTGCAATGATGAAGACACTTTGCAATGTCTTTAAAGAAATTATTCTATACAAAAATGCATGTTTTTTGCAGAGAAAGGAGGAGAAAATAAAGAGACAGGCAATAGCAAGTAGCAAGTACATTTCTATACTGCTTATCAGTGCACTTAAGCACTCCCTAAGCAGTTTACAATATGTAAGCTAATTGCCCCCAACAAGCTGGGTACTCATTTTAGCAGCCTTCGAAGGATGCCAGGCTGAGTTGACCCTAAGCCCCTGGCTGGTATCGAACTCACAACCTTGTGACTATGAGTGAGTGACTGCAGTACCATCATTTAACCACTGCACCACCAAGGCACAAAGGTTTGACTGAAGTAATAATTAAATCCAATGGAAATTATCATCAGAGGTGAACTGATGTGCAGTGACAAACTTTGTTGTTGTATGCCTTCAAGTAGTTTCTGACTTATGGCAACCCTAATGTTGGGGCATAGAGAGATGAGCTGTGTCCCTCATGACCACATGCAGAGCTGCTGCTTTACCTTGCAGCCTGAGGAAATAATTCTCCGAACAGCTAGACTTCCCTCAACATGAGAGCTTTTTTATCTTTGTTGCAAACTATTTACAAAGATTGCAAAGAGTATCAGACAGCCATCTTGAATACTCACAGCTATACAAACTAACAAAGTGCTTTGCCAACCACTGACCACAACAACCCAACAATGGAGATAAGTACCTTCTCCCTTATATAGGTGGTCATCTTGGAAGTCATGTGACAGTCATGCCACCAATGAAACCTGGCTGGTTTCATACCCAGTACCTGTTGCATCATAATATTACCCATGATGCACTGCTGGCTGACCTCACCTACTGTGCATGTTGCATCAGACTTCCCATGCTGCACAGCTCACCAAATGCTGATTCATGCACCTGCCACTTGAACTGTAGTAACCTCTGCTCCATTTACTCCTAGTGGCCACATCCATGTCATTTTCAGACCAGTGTGGCACGTGGTCCTGACACCTAAAGCAAATTGTGTGGGTTTCTTGGCAAGACTTGTTCAGAGAAGGTTAGCCATTGCCTTCCCTAGAAGTTGAGAGCATGTGACTTGCCCAAGGTCAGCCAGTGGGTTTCATGGTTGAGCTGGGAATTAAACTCTGGTCTCCAGATTTATAGTCCAGCACTCAAACCACTATGCCAGACAAGATCTAATTTCACTTCTATCTCTCAACCACCTACAAAGTGTAGAGTATGGTCTTCCAAGAAGCACCCCCTCCCAGTGCCTCACTGCTCCAGGCAGATGCTGATGTTTGACCATAAAGATCTAGACATATTCTGCACATGGGTGTTGTAGCCCTACGGTACAAGTCTGTAACCTGGACAATCTCTAAAAAGATGCATCCAGGAACCCATCAACGTATTCCTGATTTCAACCACCTGCACATTCCTGACTAATAGGTGACCACCTATTGTGTTTACCTATTTATAAGCAGAACATTACCAGTAGACCCTAAGCCAACGACTGGTTGCCCTATGCATACAAAGCACAAATAAACCAAAATCCTTTTAGGATGACCAGCACAGAATTAGGGTGAATGAGTGGGAAGGAGGGGAGCTGCTGTATCAAAAGAAGTGTGAACAGAAAAAGGACCAGGCTTGAAGCTCACTCCTTTTCAACCTGCTGCAAGATACTTGCATCACCCTCCTTCACTGCAGTCTTTGCTAATGGTGTTCCCAAACTGGGGTGCAGCACTGGCCAGGGAGTGGAATTCTGCACAAAATCCACCTGTTTTGTACAGAACACATGTTTCCTGTGTGAGGGACAATGTGCTTTGTGGAAAAATAAATAAATAAATAAAATTTCTTCAGAAAACCCATAATATATGTTTCTGCACAAAATAATAATAATCAGCTGCTAATAAAAGCAAAATACTGCACAAAGATCTTCATATTCTGCTACAGTGGGGAAAAGGTTATGGAACCTATTCCATAGGTTTATATCCAATGGCAGTGGAATCTCAGAGAGAAGTGTGCTGCTAACATCAGTGCTGGAGAATAAAACAGCATTTTGTGCACCAAAAAAAAAGTTGTGTGCAGAAATATTATTTTGTGTATATTTATCACAAAAATATGTTTTCTTACGTGCACACACACACACCATCTGTGAATTTTGCACAGAATAAGTCCCAAACAGCAAAGATTCTTATTAGTCCAAGTTTCTCCTTGTCAGGTTTGCAAAACACATGGGAATTTTTATTTTTTTTTTACCATTGTAAAATATTTTTGAATATTTTTTTCCTTTGCTAGTTGGCAGAACATTGTGGAAAAGGTACCAGACTGGAAAGTTCACTATTTTTAATAGCTTTCTGCCCAGAGTGTGCTTGAGAAGAACAAAGGATCACATTATTTGCACCAAGAAAGGAATGATGTTTCTGATCAATAAAGTAAAGTAATGTCATGTGTCTTTTCTCTTGATTTGTCAGCTACCAATACAGAACCAAATTTCAGTTATGAAGGATAAAAAACGAATAATAAGAAAGAACATTATTCATGCATCAAAAAGAAACTGTATCTCTGAATTTCTTGTTCTCTCAGAGCATGTCTACTGCCACACATCATCCTGTCTTCATGACACAAAGCCAAAGGCCCACTTGGACTGCAAATTGTCTTCATGTGGCAAAAGCAGTTCCACAGGGAATCCTGGCTAATCCCTGCATCAAACCAAATATATGGCCAATGCTGGGCATCTTGTTTATGACCTCAGAGGGAAAAACTTGTGCTGGCGGTGGCAGCATTAGCAGGCACAGTGGCATGCTATGTAGACAGCATTGCTATGGAATATGGGAACCTTCAGGACCAGAATACTCTGGGGGAAGCCCATAATATTCTGTCCAGTAGTTTTTGTCTCACAAAACTACAATTCCCAGTATTCCCTAGCATTGAGCCAGAGCAGTTAAAGTGGTCTCAATCTGGATTATTTCTGCAGTGTGTTTTGTACCATAGTAAACTTTAACTAAAAGATTAATGAAAACTTAAGTTTCATAAAGGTTTAATTGTGGCCTATTTGGCTGGATATAAATTCCGCAGATATCACCATCTGTTTCTTTAATGCAAGTTATTATAATGTATTTCCTCTGAGTTCATTATTTTCTGTAGTTACTGTTCTATTTTGACTTGCTCATCCCAGTCATTGACCTGGCATAAAGCAGAAGCACTTTTGAATCAGTTGGGTCTTATTAGAGTAGTCAGGAATCTGCTAGTTGAGCAGTAAATTAAAGGGAACACCACCATGATGTGCTCTCTCCCTTCTTATCCACTGGTCTGTTCTTTTTTTTTTCTACACCACACCATCTCCTGTCTTTTAAAGTGAGGAAAATCCTTGTATAAAAGTGGGAAAACTAAGAATTGGTAGTGACATGAGCAAGGGTCTGGTGGACATTTGGGGATATCTGATTATTGGAGTCAACCCCCAAAAGGCCAGTTTTCTGTTTGTTTCTTTATTTCCACAGGAGGTTATCTAGAAGGTTATTATCCTTTAGACCAGTGGCCCCCAAATTTTTCAGGTTACAGCCCTCTTTCCTTTTGAGTGGAAACCCTAGAGCCCCTCCCCCCTGTGTGTATTTTTTTAATATTAGGTCTTCTGTTCTCTATGTAATCATGATGGTCACATCACTACAAAATTGTCTCTGATAATACTGGCTCCTTCAGTTTAGTAATGAAGATGGGCATCACCCACAACAGACACGACTAGACAATCTTGTCAAGGGAAAACCTTTACCTTTTTTTACTGCAAATTCAAAACAACCAGTCTTAGTTGCTGCTCCTTTTGCACCCAATTGCCTTGAGACCAGCAACCAAGCAGCTGGCTGAGCAGCAGGCAAGAAGCTTCTTGCTTGTGCCAGCAGGCAACAGACTTCTTGGTTGCAGTATGACTGGCTGCTCCGTTTGCTTCCTGTCATTGTGGGAGGAGCAAATGAGCAGCTGGTTGAGCAGCAACCAAGAAACCTATCACCTGTTCCAGCCTTGCAGCAAAGAGCAGTGTGGACAAGAGGTCTCTTGGTTGCTGCTCAGGGAAAAGCTCAGTGCTGTTCCCAGGGTGACCAGGTTCAAGAGAGAAGGTTCTCCCTAGAGACGAGGAACCCTCAATCCTTCATCAAGGCAGAGAGAGGCGCAGCCGGTGTGTGTGTAGGGTATTTACAGAGGCCACATGCTCTGGACTGGAGAATGGTGTGGGCTGGAAAGGGGAGTGATTATAACTACAGGAGCCTCTGCAAGCCAAAGGATTCTTTCTAAGAATCGAACACAGATACACCTTTTCCAGAGATATGTTTTCCTCACACAGCTTCAGTTGTCCACTCTCTCACAAAAAATTGTTTCTTCTGCTACCTCTTCTCTTAGCCTTTTTGATGAAAGAGAGCAGGAGCAGCAGTGCAACTCCAACCTGGTATCCAAGTCCCAGCAAGCCTCACCAAGTTTAAGAAGGGTCCCAAATGTGAAATCTCCTTTTTGCCTCCACTTCTCCCCTGCCACCATGTGATCTAATTCTTTGCTCCAGTCTGTCCCAAAATGGTGCCTTTCTGAGCCACAGAAGCAATGCCACGTTCCCAAGCCTTGCACAAGTTTTACAACTGCCATGTCTAGTAGTAGTAGCCCTGGTGGCGCAGTGGTTAAATGCCTGTACTGCAGCCATTCACTCGAAACCACAAGGTTGCGAGTTCAAGACCATCAAAAGGGCCCAAGCTCGACTCAGGCTTGCATCCTTCCGAGGTCGCTAAAATGAGTACCCAGACTGTTGGGGGCAAATTAGCTTACTTGCTAATTAGCTTACTTGCTGTTCACCGCTATGATCTTTGGAATAGCGGTATATAAATAAAACAAATTATTATTATTATTAGTAGTAGTAGTAGTAAAATTTTATTCAGTCATTGACCAATACAAAAATATAACAATTACACAGTACAGTTATTAAAAAATTGTCTATACAATTTCAGATACAGTTTCAGATCAGCTGTAAACATTTCAGCTTTCATCAGCAACCAGTTGGGGGCATAATTTACATACAATATAGCAAAATTTTGCCACCTTGTGAAGAACATTTGGTTTTCGGTTATCCAAGAGATAACGTAAATAGAAAGTGTCAGTATGACCAGGGTATTTATATAGGAGAGGTGTGATCAGCTGATGGCGAATATCTTTATAAAAATGGCAGTACACAAGAACATGCTCTATCATTTCAACACCACCATCTGCCACTTCTAGCAAAAGATGCTGGACATAGACTGAACTCAGATGGGCAAAGAGTGGGAGATGCCACCACACAAAACAATCAGTGAGGCTGTGTGGTGGTTTTCTAGGGACGCTGAAAAGTTTAATGTAATCCTCATCCCCACCATGGTCCTAAAAGCAGCTGGTTCTCCTTGTCTTTCCTGCACACCAATACTTTGACTGAAGCCTCCCCCCCCCCCCCCCTTTTTCCTTCATTACCCCCTTAATGTCCCCTTTCTACCTCACTGCCCCTCTGGATCCTTCTAATGCCCCCAAGGAGGACATACCACTCACTTTGGGAATCACTGCTTTAGACCAATTGAATTAATCCATCCATATTTTTATACAAGATCAAATGTGTCTTCAATTAAATTTTGAACAAGAGAGAGAATAATCTTTACTAATTTGCCAGATTGTTTGGGATGGAAATATGGCTAACAGACTAGATTCTGGAGTCAAGCCAAGATATGCAAATTTTTTGGATATACTAGATTACAGAACAAAAGGAAATGAGGTTGAAGATACTTCATGCTATTTAATGATAAATAACCAGTTCTATTGTTTCATTTAACTGAAAATGGTTTTATACGGAGTTTTAATCAAATGTTCTGTTGCTTTTCAGGCCTTCATAGTAAAATGCAAAGAAACCACACCCGCAATAGTGTTTCAGTTTGAAAACAAAGTAAAAATGGAATTAGACTGTGTAATTTCATTTAAAAATGTTCTCTATTTTTATAAATACAATATACTGAACATTTTAGTTGAGGATAAATGTGAGACCATTGGTATGCAAAAAGGTCTGAAATTTAAAATCATGCTAGACATTTTCTTTAATTATATTTTGCTGTTTTAGTCATTACAATCAGTGATAATTTAGCTATTTACTTTAGGGCATGAAGGATACAAATCAAATGAGGCATGTTTTTGATCTGTCTAAATGGATTATATACAATTTACTCTGTTCAGAGGCATGAGAAGAAACTGAATCCAAACATGGCCTTTTTGCGCACTTATGTGCTTAAGTCAGCAGAATTTGGTATTTGGAAAGTTTCCAGGAATGGGCCCCTGACTGTCATACAGAATTATAGCTGCGGGTCTAACTGACCATAATTTGAATGTAAAAGATTTCAAATGTGAATAGATGCACTTAAAACATGTCTTGGCATTGTCTAAAAAAGCTGCTTGCTTGAATAGATGGAGAAGGGAAAATTGATGACAATATGACTGATCCCATCAATGAGGTGGAGGGGAATGTGAGTCTGGTTGGTTTCTTAATGTTTCCACAATAATCCCTTATGTGGTTTATAGAACCCAGTGAAAGGGAATGTTGCTAAGTAAAAGGGACTATGTGGGGGTTATAAGATTATTTTTTGTTTCATCCCAGAATCTCTAGTGGCAGTCCAAGGGGTAACCTTAAGCTTCCCAATACTTTGTTGTTGTTTGTTGTGTACCTTCAAGTTGTTTCTGATTCATGACAATCCTATCATGGGATTTTCTTAACAAGATTTCTTCATAGGAAGTTTGCTATTGCCTTCCCCTGAAGTTGAGAGTGTGTGACTTGCCCAAGTTCTCCAGTGAGTTTCATGGCCAAGTGGGGATTCAAACCTGGCCTTCCAGACTCTTAGGCCCTGTAGAGACTGGCTTGAAAGGCTGGCTGGGGGGCAGAGTCAGGGTGTAGTGTCTACACAATATATGGCCCAGCTCTGCCCCCAAGGCAGCGTGACACTGCACGCCTCACCGCATAGGGTGTGGCATCATGGTGCTCCTCTGGCACTGCATCTGCATGACACAGCACTGAAGGAGCTCCGTAAAGCTGTGATGCCACGGCTATGGTGCCCTTTCCAGTGTGCACGAAGGAGCCTTTTTTGTAGCTCCTTTTTGTGCCATGGAAAGGTCAGATCGGGGTTGCGGCATGCAGTAGCCACAGCCCCGATCTGGTTGTGAAAGTGGCGGATGGAAGCTGCCCCTTTGGGGCTGTGTGCACAGCCCCTTAGTCCAGCACTCAAACTAGTACACCATGCTGACTCTCTATCCTATACTATAGTGGAACCCAATTTGAATATCTGCAAAATTCTCCCACATTTTGTCATAAGACTCTTGGCTATGCAGTTCTGATAACTTTT
>NC_056526.1:46340188-46387432 GCF_019175285.1 Sceloporus undulatus
CAACACCACCAGCCTCATTCTCAGTATTTCTCTCCCCATTATCTGCTATTTGCAATATGTTCCCTGATGAATAGATCTGGAGATCACAAAAGTTTTGTGACCTTGGAGTTGATCTAACAAAGATATTATCTTGAACTTGAATTATGGAATTAGTATTGGCTAGATTTGCTTTTGCAAGATTTAGATTGGTCACTGGTGTACAGAACCATTACTAGTGCTTGAAGAGATATTGTAGCAGATAGAGTAGCAAAATGGACACATACTATTTTCAGTTCTACATTTGATTCTCTCACTGCCCATATATCAGGGAAGTGCCTATTTATAAAATCTCTCAGTGGCCATCCCTTCTACATTTGGTCTGTCCCTGGTTTCATTGTTGTAATTGTCTTGTTTCAACAGAATGAGATCCATCCCTTTCTTTGCTTATTTTGTCCCTGAATATGTGCATTTTGGTGTGCATGTTTTACATTAAATTGCTTGAACACATCACCCTATTATTAATTTATCATTAATTCATTAATTCATTAATTCACTCATTCTATATATCATGCCTTTCTTCTGAAGGTACAATTCAAGGTTTATCACAATAATCTATACTTTAATTTTAAATGTCTATCTGTCTATTTGTTTTGCTAAACTAATCCACATGCTTTATTCCGGAGTCACCAAATTTAGGGGCATTATGTAAAGAGGCCAAAGCAAAGGATTTAGTAAGATTTTTGATACAATGCTTTCAAATCCTTTGGAGATATCCTGAACAAAGTTAATATTTCTGTAGGTTTTGTTCTAGAAGGAACCAATTTTGGCTAGAATTCATATTAACATATTCTGTAAAATTGTCAGTTTCTTTTAAAATAAACTTTGGCCAGGAACAATGCCTATTATCTCTGGCCTTGTCTGCATGGGTTAGTTTTCCCCCTGTTCTGGTATTGTTCTGTTTGCATTACAAATCCAATCCCTGGTTCTGGTGTGGGACATCAAGATGACTTCCAGCATGTTCCATACCAGAATTGGGCCATAAGCTGGTTAAAATGTATTTTAAAAGCTTACCTTCCATTCCCATGCCCCAGTGGCTGTGTGTACAGGCTTTCTGCTGGTCTGCCTGACAAGTTCACTGCTGCTGTGGGTTGTCCATCCTGAGGTCAGAATGTGACCATCACTGGGTGCCTTGTTTTGACCTCAGAAATGTAGTGGTGGTGGACATGCCAAGAGGCCCAGCAGGACTGTGACTGTGATACAGGGATGGAGGCTAAAGTAACATTAGGAAAACAGGGCCAGGATACTCTGGGCTGCCCCTAGAATAATCTGTGCAGACTAGGCCTAAGACAGAGTTCTGAGTTGGATGAATCACTTGCCTTATGACTCTTTTAATTTTTATTACTTCTTTAGTAATTGTCTAAAAATTAGATGCTCCACTGGAGGAGGTGGTGAATATAGATAACACTCAACTTGTTTTTAAGTATACTTGTTCTTTCATATGTAATGTCTATTTCCCCCCTTTTCTATTCAGGACTGACTCAAGTTCCCAAAGATCTTCCACCAGACACTACTCTACTGGACCTGCAAAACAATAAAATCACTGAAATAAAGGATGGAGATTTCAAGAATTTGAAAGATCTTCATGTAAGTGAAATATATGCTTGAGAGAGAATTCTCTTTTTCTCAGTCTCTTTCTTTGTCCCATCCAAATGAAGAAATGAAAGAGATAAGGAGTTCTGTCAAGAAATGGAAAGGAGGGAGTGTTGGAGTAGAATAAATGGTCTGGAGTGGGGGGGGGGGGGGAAACAAAACTGGTTTAGACTTGTCTTGCTAACTTTAAAAAAAAAATACCAAGAACCCACAAACATCTTTATGTGCATTATGTTTCTCAAGAGAGCTTTGGCAGTACAGACCCCGAACAGGCCCTATTGAATTAATAGGATCTTCCTACCTGCGGGTATACCATTCAAAATTGATTCAAAGTGTCTCCCCTAGTTAGGACTAATAAACTGAATTAATGCCTATTTTGTCTGGGTGGCATAAATATCAGTACTTCTGCTCCCCGATTTAACTTGGATAAGAGATTGTAGTTTATGGCAAGCTAGAATTCTTATAGTGAATGTCTGCTACATTTCACTGTAACATCTCAGGAAATGCTTTCATAAACACCTTTTATTTTAGGATAAGTATAAAGTAGCCAGAGAGGGAGTTGTCCGCTTGGGGAAAGTGCTACCCACTGTGAAAAGGATTTATAAAAGCTCTGTGATAATTTGCACTGCTTTTAAGATGCTAGTTTGTACATATTTTAACAAAACAGTTAATCAGTTATACTATACACTATGTTTATCTTGCCTAGGGTGTTTATTACTGAGCATCATGGTGGAACTCTCTGCATATCTTTCATCCTTTACATCTGAATGGGACTTGTTCCTACCTGAGATGTTATTTCCTGCTCTGTGGGAAACCTGTCCCTAATAATTATTTCAAAAGCTTCAGGGGTTTGTTTGAAAGACAGAAGTGAAACCTATTTCTTATGAAGACTGTGAGATAAAGAAAACTGATAGTTCTTTAGAAATGCTCAAAAGGCAGTTGGATGGATGGATGGATGGATAGTGGTTATTGACGTAAAAGAGGAAGTCAGAACATACATTTTGACTACCCAGATGAAAAACAGCATCAGTACATCTCACATCTAGCAGATCCTGTCTCCTTGCACTTCCCCAACTGAAAATGGCAATACTATATATTATTGGTCCCACAGGAAACAGTGATATCACACCAGCCTGTATCACAACAACTTCAATATGATATGGTAGTAATATTACTTTGTGTATGATGTAAACATCTTGGCAAGTGTATTTTGCAAATTTGGTTGGCCTAGGTATCTCAAATACATTCACATGGATGCCTGTATACATGCACATGGATGCCTACCTGAATTTGCTGTAGAAAACACTGGTATGACTTGCAGTATTTACACCAAGTGATGCTTGATAAAAGCCAGCATGGTGTAGTGGTTTAAGTGTTGGAATATGACTCTGGAGACCTCAATTGACCATGAAACCCACTGGTTGACTTTGGGCAAGTCTCATGCTCTCAGCCTCAAAGGAAAGCAATGGCAAACCTCCTCTGAACAAATCTTGCTAAGAAAACCCCATGATAGGTTGTTCTTAGGTTCGCCATAAGTTGGAAGTGACTTGAAGGCACACAACAGCAATGCTGGCCTAAGTATCATAATTAACATACCTCCAAAAGAAAAATGCTATAGATGTGGAAAAAATTAAGGATATCATTCTTTGCTAGTTTTATTCTCAGAGGAAGCAATGGGTAAGTTTAGCAATTTTCTTTCTACTGAAGAAAAAGGCTGCACAGACCAGTGATATATGCTGGCCTCAGGGCAGAGTGGGGGCGTGCCATCCACACAATGCATGACTTGATGCTTTTCTAACACTGCCGTCAGGCCATGCACCTGTCCACATGGTGGGCAGAGTCACAGTGCTCCTTTGGTGCTGTGTCCAGATGATGCATCATCAAAAGGAGCACCAGAAGGATCCCTTTCTGCAGCACAAAAAGGAGCCGCTTTTTGTGACTCCTTTTTGCACCACAAAAATGCCAGATGGGGGCTGCAGCACATAGCTGCCATGGCTCCAATCCAGTGCTGAAAGGGGCAGTCTGTTCAGTCACAAAGTCTTCAAAAACTGTGTGGTTTTCAGAGACTATCAGGATTTACACAACACACAACATACAATGTGTTGTGCATAAAACATCATTTTCTGCACAAGAAACAATCTTTCTTTAATATAAATGTTATTTTCTGCACAGAAAATACTCTGTCTTATGCAGAAAATGATGGGGGTTTTTGCAAAAATAAAGTGTGTAAATTTTGTGATGAATAAGTTTTGAACTGTCACGATTCTCATCAGTCAATTTTTCTTCTTGTCAAGGTTTCTTGATATTTAAGAAAAAACATTTTCCAATTTAATATTTTTACATTCCTAGATATAATACATCCATTGATGTACAGTATTTTAAGAATGAACGTCTGTGTATTCCATTTCGAAGGGACTTTGAATAAAGTCACAATTATCTACAGTTAGGTTATTTGGTACATAAGGATGAAAAATGAATGAAACTTAACTGTTTCAGACTGCTCCCACAGTACAGCAATAAAGCAGTTTGACACCACTTTAACTTTCATAGCTCAATGCTATGGAATTCTATGATTTATAGTTATGTGAGATATTTAGTCTTCATTGTCAGAGAGCTCTGGTGCCCCACCAAACCACAAATACCAATATTCCATAGCATTCAGCCATGGAAGTTAAAGTAGTGGCAAACTGATTTATTTGCGCAGTGTGGCAGCAGCCTCAGTTAATTTTAGCTAGCTGTTTGGTTTCTATGTAGCTATAGATTACTACATAAAGATCATTACGTGGTAATGATGCCGCAAGTGCGTCATTGGCACCTTGCGGCATCATTACCGTACCGCAAAAAGAAGCCACTTTTTGCGGCTTCTTTTTGCTGCTCAGAGGAGTCATGCAGTTTGGCCACTGAGGCTCCTCTGCACAGCAAATGAGGGCGCTTTACAGACCGCCCTTTTGCATCTATGGAAGGACATGAATGAAAAGTTGGTTTGAACATTAAGATAAGTGTATGGGTGACCTGCCAGTTACATATGCAGCATGGGATTGGCCTGCTGACTAACCTAGTTTCTAACCTATCTTATAAAGAATGCTATAAATTTTTGATTGCGTGGGAATAACATAGGAAACTAACAAGGTAAACCATTGATTGGCAGCCTTGGCTTGTGCTTGAGTGTGAAGGAGACATAAACCAGTATCATCAGTGTTCAAAGATTGATATTACAACACGCTGGCCTAGCAATGTCAGTTTTTTTTTTTTTTTTTGCAGCTTTGTATCTAAAGAATGGAAAAATGCACTCACGCCTTCTAAAGGAAAAATGAATGTTTGGGAGGAGAGGTTTCTTGTTAGTGCTGGTGAACTGTGAGTGAACCCTGCTTCTCACAAATCTGGCCACTGCTGGCTAGAATACAAAATTGAAACCATACACATCCATTGTATGCACAGTGGAACCATCTGCAAAACATCCCTCCTGTTTTACTGATGATGAGCAGGAAATCAAATGCACAGGGGAGAAAACACACAACACATAAACTGTTCAAAATGATCTTTTCTCCCTTTTTCTTTGCTGTCATGTTTCCTTCCATGCTTTCCCTCCCTACAGCTGTTTATATATTTTCTGAACTTCGTCAATGTTCAGTTTTTACTCCTGCTAGTTTTAAAGATAGTTGGCATTAGTTTAATTATGAAAAGATTTAGAATGGGTGGAAATCAAAACATAGAGAGATGAGCCATCTGTTTTCCCTCCATTCTTGCAAGCAAGATGATGCATTCAGTGACCAAAAATGCTCTACAGCTGTGCTCTTCTGGCTGAAATAATAAATAAGGGAATTTTAACCCTGAAAAAGTATTGCTGTCCAAACATCTTGAGGCACATTTCAAACAGAAATGTATTTAATCATAATATTTGATAAGTAGAGGGAGACAGGGAGAAAGAAGGAAAATAGTAAGCTCTCTTGACCGCTGGTACAGTTAGGTGGCCAGAGGCTAGAGATTTGGCCAATAGATCTGAGTCCAAGTCCTGGTCAGCCTTGCACCATCTAAATTTAGTCTCCAGTTTTCCATGGAGATTGCCATGTTACTTGGGGCTTCTACTCTAAGTCAACAAAGGAGTTCACTTAATGCTTATACCTCTTTGTCTGTAAAATGGATAAAGATAATTTATTCAGTATCTCTTCAATATAACCTTGCATCCACCCCAGTACCTTAAACTGAATCTTTAGCCTTCCAGACTCAATTCTGAAATTTCAATCCAACAACAGAGAATATCAGATGTCCAGGACAATTTTTAGATTTTACTGTTTCTCCCTCTCACTTCAAATTTTATAATGATAATTTTGAGTAAGAGTTCTAAGAATTCAGACTCTTAATTTCCTAATCAATTTTTAATGTTCCTATAAATATATTACTCTATTTTGATTGTTAATGTCTTTTTCATTCACCATCCTGTTTTGTGTGACATAAATGCAATGTATATGCTACAGTGGGCCCTTTGTATCAACTGGGATTTTGTTCCAGGGCCCCTGTGGATACCAAAATCTGTGGCTGCTCAAGTCCCAATGCAATGGCACAGTAAAATGGTGTCCTATATATAAAATGGCAAAATCATGGTTTGCTTTTTGGATTTTTTTTTAAAAAAATTTCAAGCAGTGGATTATTGCATCCCTGAATGCAGTATCCATGGGTATGGGGGGCTGACTATATGTTATGTTAAAGTTATAATTATGAAACCTTGACACAAACATAGCATGTGTTGGAGTGGAAGCAGGGAGAGAGATGGGGGTGGGGGAAAGAAATGGAATGATTAATTCCTGTGTTAAATTAATTAGCTGGGTATCTCTCCTAGTGCAGAATTGGACAGTTGCTTTATGATAAAGCCTCTTTTAAAATCTGCCTTTGATATTTATATGTTATTTTCCCACGATCTCTCCCTGTATCAGTGATGTTGCTTCTCTACTTCACAGTGGTGCCCTATGGAGTGGGGGATGCCTCACCCACAATGGTGGATAAAATGACTCATTCTGCTTGATAAATGACCACTGCTGTAAACTACTACTAGCCACAACTTTTCTCCTTCCTTCAACTGCCAGAAGAGAACAGGATGGACCATTAAAATTACTCTGAAGCAACCCACATCTAATTACAGATTCCAAGTGTTATGCATGATTTTTAGATGTTCCCTTTTGTCTTCTCATCACAAGTTCTGTAGTTGACGGAGGTACACAGGTTGATGCTGGAATATGTGTGTAAACACCAGCCCTTCCCTGCACCAATTTGGGAACTAACTCTTACTGTAATTTTTGTGACGTTGTTTTGTCACACATTCATATGGCATTGACACAAAATTCAAATTTTACTGTTTTCTGTTTTACAGGCATTGATCCTTGTTAACAACAAAATCAGCAAAATAAGCCCAGGTGCTTTTGCTCCACTCAAGAAACTGGAGAGGCTTTACCTTTCCAAAAACAACTTGAAGGAACTTCCAGAAAACATGCCCAAAAGTTTGCAGGAGCTGCGGGCACATGAAAATGAAATCACCAAACTAAGGAAAGCTGTCTTCAGTGGACTAAATAATGTGATTGTTGTAGGTATGTGTCACTGAGTACACAGAAATTACATAAAAAGACAATAGTAGATTCAAATTCTCAGTATAATTTGACAAAGTCCAGATGATGGAAGAACATCTTAACTGGACAGCTGATGTAAACACTCCCAAGGGATAGTGCAAGGATGCATGGCTCAATGTAAATATGAGAGGAAATGTAATTGCATGTGTCATGGTTCGTGCAGAGGTCAGTAAAGTACTAAAGTACACATACATGGAAACTGATGGCATTTTATATGGTCAACTATACCCATATCTGATAGTATGACCTTTTTCTTCCTCTTAGCAGTAGTTGATGATTGTAGGGTGAGAGAAATGAGAACATATTTAAAGCAAGAAATGGAATAAATAAATTTTAAGTCCACAGTATTCATGTCTCAATAGAAACTTTAGCTTCACTTTTTAAAAATGAAATAGAAAACATAATGAAACCAAGAATAAAAGTAAGCAAAAGAAACCTCCAAAAGATTTATATTGACTAAATATTTCTGATTCTTAACAATTATTTGTAATAAATAATCTACACCAAGATACCACAACAAGAATTGTTCTTGTTATAAAATTGTAAATCTTTGCAAAGCATAGCCCAAGGAAAACAATATAATTAGACAGATTTTGGTACAGGAGAGAAACAAGTCTGTTGTTAAAAATTACTGACTATACAACTCATGCTTCTTTTTATTTATTTTTTATTTTTAGAACTAGGTACCAACCCATTAAAAAGCGCAGGTATAGAAAATGGAGCCTTTCAGGGGATGAAGAGACTCTCCTACATTCGTATTTCAGATACTAATATAACTAATATCCCCAAAGGTAAGGACACCGTTTTTGATACTTTCACCAATTTTGTTGTCATTTCCCCAAACATATGTACATAACAGGACTCAAGAGCACACAAGATCTTGAAATTTTATTTATTTATTTATTTATTTGTACTAGGACTTCTTGAATCCACTCTGGCTAGAGTATTTTGGGATCTATCATTCAAAAAAGAATTTTAAAACTTTTTCAAGCTCTGTTTTTCACCATTACTTTCATCCACATATACAGCAATTGTTATCACTCACTTCTCTGGAGCAAAAGGAGCTTCATAGGAGTACAGTTAACCTTGTCCCCTTGCCCCCAAAATGGGTTGACCTAACTTGAAATGGAGGATTAAATGCAGTGTGCCTTTGTGTATATTGCATTTTCCGAGAGGCTTTGCAGTATGCATGCCCTTAGTCCATATATACTCCAACCATCACAATTGCATACATTTTGCTACTAAATAAGAACTTGCATGTTATATGTTGTTTTCTATACATTGTTGAAATTAATAAAGGGAGATAACTTTTTAGTAAATGTTTTTTTATTAATTTAACTTTAAATGCCACTTTACTCCTGGAGTGAGATCTAAGATGGCTAACAAAAAGAATTAATTAAAATCTAAAAATAAAATAATTTTTAAAAATATTTTTTAAAAATAAAATAAAATAAATTGTTTGCGTCTTTTCAGAAATCATTTACAAAAATATTCCCACTGCAGGAATGACAATTCATGAGCTAGGGGACAGGTAGAAGATTCCAAATTCATTCCCCAGCATTTCCTGATTGTCTAAAGTAGGGATTGGTATTGGGACATCAGGATACAATATATTCTTAAAGGATAAGTCTAGCAGCAACTGGCAATGTACCATGATGGGTATATGCTACTGCCAGGATGCTGGGAACTCAACTGAGATTCAAATATTGGGTGATGTTACTACATTTGTCCATTTTATGGATTTCTCACAAGCATCTTGTTGGTTTCCATGAGGAACATGATGCTGAGCGAAATAATCCTTTCATCTGATCTAATTTTCTGAATTTTACCTGGGTTCTTATGAAATTTATGAATGGCTGCCAGATGGATGCAATGACATATGCAGACTCAGCATAAGGCAGGACAGGTATAAGACCATTTGACTCGGTTTAAGGCAGTTTCACACATATGTTGCCTAAATTATACCTTAATTGTTTTTCAGGAGTACAGGAATGACCCAAAAACTGAATAATTAGAGGACATAATCTCATCCTTCCAAATAAACAGCTTCATTTATAACTGCTTCATACAGAACTAACAGTGTCTAAGCGGTTTACAACTGTAAGCTAATTGCCCCCAACAATCTGGGTACTCATTTTAGCGACCTCGGAAGGATGCAAGCCTGAGTCAAGCTTAAGCCCTTTCACTGGTATTGAACTCACAACCTTGTGGTTTTGAGTGAGTGGCTGCAGTACAGGCATTTAACCACTGCGCCACCAGGGCTCCGAATGTACTATCTCTCTATGTTTTTAGTAGAAAATGACCACTTGGTTTTATCTGAAATGCTTCTCACATGACTGTGTTTTGATAAGAATAAAGAGGTAAGGTTAAAATATGTTTTGTACCCAAGTAAATGCTATTTCCCATGCAAAAAGCCAATTTTTATACAGAATAAGTCCTGAACTGTGTAGATCTTCAACAGTCTACAAATCTTTCACATCAAGATTTATTCCCATCAGTTCAGGAATCTTCTCATAAGGGTTTTTCAATGCTCAAGAAACACTTTTAACACCATTTTTCAAATATTGTGAAATATTTCCATCTACTTTCCATCATACTAAAAATTACAGATAACATGAGGCAACTTTTATTGCAGGTCTGCCTTCATCTCTGACAGAACTTCATCTTGATGGAAACAAAATAAACAAAGTGGATGCAGATAGTCTAAATGGACTCCCTAATTTGGCTAAGTAATTATGCTTTTACACAAATTCTCAGTATTGTATACAGTTGGTAGCCAACAACATCCTCTGTAGGCACAGCTTATCCTATAATGAATTTCAGGATCTTTGAGTCAACTTCAGAGTTAATTTGGTGGGGAAATGCTGAAAACTAACAGTACCTACCATCCTGAAGAAAGCAGAAAACAAATTAACTACTTTTCTAGCTTTATAAGCTGTATGTTTTCATGGCCAAGTAAAATATATTAAATTAAGAAACAACATCTTTTTACAGTGGGCCCTTGATATCCACTGCGGTGTAGTTCCAGGACTACGTGTGGATACCAAAATCTGTGATTGCTCAAGTCCCATAAAATACAGTGATGTAGAAAAATGGTGTCCCTTACATAAAATGGCATAATCAAGGTTTCCTTTTTGGAATGTATATATCTTTTACATATTTTCAAGCTGTGGATGCTTGAATCCATGGGTATGGAGGGCTGACTGTATTTAGGTTTTTCTGCAATTGCTCAGTAAGGACTAGGTTGAGACTCGATATATATTTATTAGAGTTGTATAAATGCACTGGAAGGAAATGAGGCACACACATTTCATTGCTCCTACTGAGTTTTTCTAGTTTCACAAATACTGGAAAGCAACCTCCTCCCTGCCTTATATTAGTATTCTGGTTGAATAGGTCCCTCTAGCTGCAGTACAAAGTACAGATATTAAAATCTTACCCGATACTACTGTCTAATTTTAAATATAATATTGTACTAGAACAAATAATTATTATATAATGGTGTAAATGGGATCTTTATGGTGAAAGCTATTTTACTATACGTTGGCTCAATTTTGGGGACAAATCTTGAGTGATGTAAGTATAGTGTAGCCAATAGAGTGAGAATAGATGATAGATGGATTCAAATTCACACAGTTTAACTGGGTGCTACTGGTATTACATAAATCTGACAGGTTCAGATTCTTACAGTACCTAGTCACTAATCTGATGGCTTGGCTACAGAATTACTGATAACATATAATGTGAAATCGTTTTTATATAATAAGATTATGCAAATGCAGTGCAAAGCTTAGAAAATGTACCTTTGGGGACATAATCCCTCAAACAGCATACAATAGAAGGACTGTCATGGAACTGTGAATAAAATACACAGTTACATCATGTGACACTGCTAAAGAATACATAGAATGACTCAAAGAAAAATTACAGTAGAATCAGATTAAATTAGAAGTTGTTCAAACTGAGTTTACCAATAGAAAAGCAAACTATTCTCTGAGGGAAAAGTTATATCACTGCAGCTAATAAAATTATTTTTCTTCTTGTAGGCTCGGCCTCAGCTTCAATAACATTGGTAATGTGGATAATGGGTCTTTAGCCAATGTGCCACATTTGCGAGAACTCCATTTAAACAACAATGAACTTTCTAAAGTACCTCCTGGACTGGGAGAGCACAAATACATACAGGTAAAGTATGCCACAGGGACATAGATGTAAAATAAATTAGGCATGTTTAAGCCTCAGACAATATAAACTATTGGTAATGGTAATTATATCTATCTATCAATTGAGGAAAAACTAAGAGGCACTAAATTGTGGATTCCCCCCCCCCTCCATGCACTGTATCTTCTTGTTGTTTTCCCTTAAGTCCCTTTTTTATGGTAACCATAACACCAACCTATCATGAGTGGGCTGTTCGTTTGTTTGTTTCAGCCAGTTTTCTTCTGAGAAGGTTTGGCATTCCCTTCCTCTGAGCCTGAGAGAGTGTGACTTGTCCAAGGTCACCCTGTGGGTTTCCATGGCCGAGTGAGGATTCCTATCAGATTCCTAGTCCAGCACTGAAATCGCTACAGCATACTGGCTCAACTGTATCTGTATACATTCCATAGCTTTGATTTGTATTCATGTTAAATAAATTCTCTTTTCATTATGCTACATAATTGTACTTTGAGGGATAAAAAATTGTCTATTAAGGGAGAGGAAAAAAAATGGAAAGTAAGTTTACATAGTGGAAGAATGAAAGGACACAAAGTGCCACATGCTGCGCAATGATAAAAAACTTTTATTTCTTAAAAAGCCCAACATGTTTCAGCCTTATCATCCATTGGCCTTCACATTGGGGCTTTAAGAAATAAAAGTTTTTGACCATGGCGCAGCATGTGGGACTTCATCTCCTTTCATTCTTCCACTATTAAAGGGGAGGAAAAGGATAGAAGGGGCAAAAGCCGAACACTTAGTATGTACAGTTGGCCCTTTCCATCCACGGGCTTTCCATCCACAGATTGGAGCATGCATAGATGGTCCTGCCCCATTCTCCTCAATGAGACTATGAAGATTTTCACATGACATCGTTATATCATTACTTTATTGTCCCAAAGTGTAGTGGAATCATCATAACAGATAGACGATTTCAAAAGATTTTCACATGAGGCTGTTAGTATTCTTAAAACGTTGATATATCAGAATTCAGCAATTCAACTGTTTTGAAATTGTTTTGTAATCATTTATTGTCATGTGAAAATCTTCATTAATGCTTTTCTGGGGAATGGGGTTAGATGTGTGTTAGGGTAGGTCTGCTGGAGGGCTAATTCAGCCCACTACCCTTCCATTTTAGTGGGTGTGCAGTTTGGATTGTTCATCTGGTACATCTATTTGCCACATAACTACAAATCCCCTTGTCTATTACAGCAAAATAGCTTGATTGTTTCATTTCTGCTATATTTGTAAATTTCAGGTGGTCTACTTGCACAACAACAAAATTGCTGCTGTTGGCCCTAATGATTTTTGTCCTCCTGGATACAACACCAAGAAGGCTTCTTATTCGGGAGTGAGTCTGTTCAGTAACCCTGTGCAATATTGGGAAATTCAGCCATCCTCTTTCCGATGTATCTATGAACGATCTGTAATACAGCTTGGAAATTACAAATAGATGAACAAATAGATTTCTGCTACAAAAACATGTTGCCTGTTAAAATTATTCCATTAAAGACCAATACTGGAGACTTAACTACAGAGTGGATATTATTATGTATGTAAACAGCCTAAAAAATCATTCCAAGACTTATTGCAGCATTTAATTTGTTTCTATTTTATTGCCAGCATATGGTATATTTCTGTGGTATCTCTCAATTAGCTGAGCTAAATAGGTTTCAATATTCCACTATACATGAGATTTGGGGTAAATATTCGTCAAGCTTTTCATAATCAGAAATTATATAGATGGTGTTCTTTACAGCAGCACAAAGAAATTACTTGGAGGCGATCAGATGAAAAAATTAATGTATGTATATTTTTATTATTTTTAAGGAAAATAATCAATTGAAGCCTTAAGCCCTATCGATCTATTACCTGTTCCATGTTTAATGCCATGTATGCAAGAATCTGGCTTATGTTTAGCTTAAGCAATATAAAAATGTTGCTTTTGTTAGTATTTTGGTTCAAATATTATCTTCTTTTATAAATCCTTTTAATTCATCCTAGACAATTCTGTGAAAGATTTAGGTTAATATTACATTATTATCATATCCCTGGATATCGTCTTTTCTGAATTACAGATAATTGCTGGAGAAGCAATTTCTCTATCCCTGGTCACCTGATAATATAGAGAGATACACAAGTTATTAGTTTATCTATGTTTAGAATTACATCTGGGAAGAAGAGAACATCAGCTGGCTAGAAATAGCAAATCATATTTGGAAGTCTTCTTCCTTTAAAAAGCCATCTTGAAAGTAAATCTTCCATATGCATCTCTATAACTGGCTTTAGTGGCAAGCATATTAACAGAAGGCTGTACATTTTGGGGATCAATGTCTTCAAATTTAACAATATATTTTCCACATGTCACATTTTTAAAAAAGTTTGGATACCTCTTAATTGTCCAAAAATACAGTATTTTCAATGTATGTATGTTTTTATATTAAACAGTACTGGCAAACTCCAGTATCTTGGTGTGTGTTTTATATGCTGTGCCATCTGTAACAATGTCACCATAGTTCTAGAAACCTAACACACAATGAACTAGATTTGCACTAGGTTAATCAGTTTTTCACTCCTCTAGCACCAGTGGTGTAAATTATTTCTACCGTAGCTTGGATACAACCTGTTATCTATAGCACATTCCATGAGGCAATATTTTTTTTAAATACAAAATCTCATGAAAAGGAAACAATCATGCTTAACAATCATGTTAATAGAATATAAGAACATAATTGGAGAAGAACAACATTTATTTTCATGTGGAACATTATAAGCTTTAGGTTATTTGATTTTTATCACATAAATTACAGTCTGGTCACATGGAAACCTTCACATTTTTGTAAATCATTTTCCTTATCTTCAACTCAGACCATCAATGAACATTTCAGTATTATATACCATGAGCTGATGAAGTATGTAAATTAAAGGATGTGATATTATATAATTTCACTCGTGATCCACCTGTAAAATCATCAGAATCTAAAGAGAAAGCTGAATATATTCACAATGAATATTATATCATTTAAGAAAAAGCTAAATCCAGTACTAATACTGTTCTTCCAAACGCTATCAAATTAATTGAAAGAATCAGTTAAAAAGAGACAGATTATACAGGAGTCCAGACTCTATATTTTGGACAGAGATTACCAATGAGAATTGAGACAAGAAGGGACAACAATCTCCTGTTTCTTTGTATTTGGGGTTTTTTTTAAGAAAAAAAAAATCTGTGGAGGCATTTGGATCTGTCCTAAAGTAATAAGTAAATTGGAGGGAATAAACCTCTCCCTTTTTACATTTTTTTTTAAAAAAGTCAATGAAGACTTCTGCTCCAGAATGCAGTTTGACCCATTAGAGAAGATGAATGTGCATACATAATTTCTACTAACAGCTGTTGTTTTTAATTAAAAATTTAAGATTGATGTTTCATTCATATTGGTCCCACTTAGCCCAGAGTTTTGCTATTCAAAATATCAATGGAATATATGTAGTAGGGAATCAGGGTAGTCAGGAGAACTAGTGGAATAGGCAAGAAGAAGTGATGTTTTAGAGGAGGTCTTCAAGAGCAGGCCATGGAAAATAGGAAAGAGATGGATGAGTGGGTGGATGGGATGATTTTATGGTGCAGTAACCTACAACAGTTCATGGATAACAATAACTAAATTGTGTACAGGTCATAACATTTAAAAATAGAAATGAAAAGTTTCTACCTTCTAACTATAAGGTCTGTCCCTGGAGCTCTGACATTAACTAACATGTTAAACATACTAACTTCATTTTAAAAGAGTGTGTGAATTAATGTCTTCTTCAAGAAAAACAGCCAGAACTTGAGTTTGGGGGAAAACATGACAAAAATGGAAAGAACAAAAACAAGCAAACAAAACTTGCCTAAATGATGTTAATTTTTAATTTAAAAAAAACAAAAACAAAGTTTACACACAAAACTAAGAAGGTTCAGAGTTGTAGTTTATGATGCATATGGAGACATTTATAACCAAAGCTGCTATTAAGTTATTTTGTTATTCTCTTTCCAAGTCCTGCTAGGGGGAGATGCATTCTGCTGTGCTAGCTGACATAACAAAATTATGTCATCATGTGGCTGTTACCACATTTTTATTAAGGTTTGGCAGTTTCACATAGGCCATGGAGTTTGTCCCCTCCAATTCTCCCTGACTTCGGGCATGTATCAGGAACAGGGTGATACTCACCTCCTCCAGTAGCTGCTAGATTTGAGGTTGGCTGACTTGCAACTAAATAGAGGGGAAGGGGAAGTCACTTCCAGATTGGGTCTATGGATCCGGCTAGATGATTCTGGTGTCTGCAATTATTTATGATAAGTTTCTCCTGGACCCAGCCGCCAGGTTTAGCAAGACCTGGCTCTTGGTGACAGTCTCCATGTTCCAGCATCTGCATCAGGTAAGACCTACCTAACCCAGGCTGCTCTGCTAGAATTTGCTGAGTGGCTAATAACCAGCCCCCTTTGGCTCATTATAGTGCACATGCACGCACGTACATGAGACTGCCCAGGTTGCCTTAGCTGATGACCTTCATCTACGCATCGACAGGGGAAGTGTGACCCCCTTAGTGCTTTTAGACCTCTCATCGGCTTTTGACATGATCAATCACAATATATGATGTTTTAATAATAATAATAATAATAATAATAATATAATTTACTTCTATACCGCTATTCCAAAGATCACAGCGGTGTACAACAAGTAAATAGAACAATAAGAACAACAAACCCAATACCCCAACATACACAATATCATATTACAATATTACATATTACATATTATATATTACAATAAACCAATAAAGCAGTTAACAGTTAAAAACCTAATTTAACCTAATGTACTTCTGATTGTATTTTGTATTGTATTGTATAATATTTTATATTATATTGTAAACCCTGTGCTGTATAGATGCTTTGAATTTGTAAACCGCTTTGATCCCAGGAAAAGCGGTATAGAAATAAAGATTTTATTATTATATTTATATCTTGCTGGAACATCTAAGAGAGCTAGGAATTGGGGGCAATGCATTGCAATGGTTCTGTTCCTTTCTCTCAGGCAGGTTCCAGAGGGTGATGCTCAGGGACAGTCACTCTGCAAAAGAGAGCTTAATTGTGGTTTCCCTCAAAGCACCATCCTTGGCATCCCCAATGCTATTCAATATATATATATATATATATAATAAACTGCTTTGGAGAGATCATCCGGAGACATGGGGCGGAGTGTTATCAGTATGCTGATGACACCCAGATATACTTCTCCAAGTCTCGGTCTGCAGCTATGACTACAGATAGCATCTCTCCTCTCTATAAATGTCTTAAAGCAGTAATGGACTGGATGAGGAAAAACAGACTAAAACTGAATCCAGACAAAATGGAGGTACTCACAATAGGGGTCCCTATCCCAGGTATTGGGATACAACCACCGGTCCTAGATGGGGTCACACTCTCCTCAAAAGACTGTGTTCGTAGTCTGGGGATGCTCCTAGACTCGTTGCTCCAGATGACTAATCAGGTAAATGTGACGGTCAGGAGTGCTTGTTATCTAAATGATGTTAATTTTTCATTTTATTTTAAAAACACACACGCACACACAAAGTTTACACACAAAACTAAGAACGCTCGGAGTTGTAGTTTATGGTGCATATGGAGACATTTATACCCAAATCTGGTATTAAGTTATTCTGTTATTCTCCTTCCAAGTGCTGCTAGTGAGATGTTCATTCTGCTGCGCTAGCTGACATAATAAAATTATGTCACCATATAGCTATTATCACATTTTTATTAACCTTTGGCAGTTTCACATAGGCCATGGAGTTTGTTCCCTTCATTTCCCCCTGAGTTTGGCATGTATCAAGAGCAGGGTGATACTGTGGCCAGACTCCAGTAGCTGCTAGATTTGAGGTTGGCTGGCTTGCAACTGGACAGAAGTGAAGGGGAAGTCACTTCCAGACTGGGTATATGGATCTGGCTAGATGACTCTGGTGTCTACAGTTATTTCTGGTAAGTTAATCCTGGACCCAGCGGCCAGGCTTAGCAAGACCTGGCTCTTGGTGACAGTCTCCATGTTCCAGCATCTGCTTCAGTTAAGATCTCCCTCGCCCAGAAGACTCCCTTCCCAAAGAGGTTACACTGGAACTCTCCTTACTTTCTTTCTATAAACAGTTTTCTGTAATGGCAGAGCTTTGAGAACTGATGGTTTAGGTGCGATGCACTTTGTACAGTGTGCTGGATTTTCTATTTGATGATGATGATGATGATGATGATGATGATGATGATGATAATAATAATAATAATAATAGTTTTTATTTATATTTCCTGCCTCTCTCATGGATTGATGCGGGATTATATCAGTAAAATAATACAACACAAATACAAAATATAATCAATAAAATACTAATACTAAAATACAAACATTCCTATTAGTTCTATAAAATGGCAAAGTCATCGGATAATCAAACAATCGTAGTCAGGAGTGGAGCATTTCGTCATGATCTCTTATATAGAATCCGATAGATAAGCCCGCTGGAAGTGTCTTCTTAAAGTCATCTAAGGTGGTAATAAGACGGAACTCTTCCAGTAGGTCAGTCCACAATTTCCGAGCCACAGCAGTGAATGCCCTATGGGAAGTTGTCATTAACCTAGTATTATGATATTCCAATAAATACTTCCTAGATGTTCTGAGTGTGTGGGGCGGATTGTGTAGGGAGAGGCATTCCAGCAAGTAACTTGGGCCTGAGCCATGTAGAGCTTTAAAGATGATAACCAATACCTTGTATTGCACCCTGAAGCTGGTCAGAATATTTACCCATAATGACCCCGTCCAGGTCTGGTTGGCAAATCTCTGTCCCCAGACTAGGGGTACCTACTGCGAGTACCTCTGTTTTATCTGGATTCAATTTGAGTTTGTTGTCCCTCATCCAGTCCATTACCACATTAAGACAGGCATTCAGAGGAGAGATGCCATCCTTAGTCACTGCAGCAGTCGGAGACATAGAAGATTTTCAGACCTGGCTGAAATGTTCCTGAAAGGAGCCAGGAACGTCTTTAAAAGGGCCAGGAGGAGGCAGTGTTTGAATCCTGAATTGCTTCTCCCATTGCCATAGAAACGTTTCTGCCTCTTAGCGTGCCTGAATCGTTCCAGGGGAGTGAGTTTTCTATAGACACAAAAGCTGCGTCTATAGAAAACTCACTCCCCTGGAATGATTCAGAAGCACTAGCAGGGAAAAACGTTTCCATGGCAATGGGGTAAGTGCTTCAGGCTTTCAAACACTGCCTCCTCCTGGCCCTTTTAAAGATGTTCTTGGCTCCGTTCAGGAACGTTTCAGCCAGGTCTGAAAATCTTCATAGAGAAATAGATTTGGGTGTCTTCAGCGTACTGATGACACCACACCCCATGTCTCTGGATGATCTCACCCAGCGGCTTCATATAAATGTGACAGAATGGTGCCTTGAGGGATGCCAGATTCAGCTCTCTTTTAGAAGAGCAGCTGTCCCCCAGCTTCACCATCTGGAATCTACCACTGCATTGCAGTGCCTCCAATACCTAATTCTCTCAGGTGTCCCAGAAGGATACCTTGGTCTATGGTATTGAATGCCACTGAGATGTCCAAGAGCACCAACATGGTCACACTTCCCCTGTCAATACCCAGATGGAGATTATCGACTAAAGCGACCATGACAGTCTCAACTCTGTATCCCGCCCTGAAGCCACTTTGAAATGGGTCCAGATAGTAGGCTTCATCCAAATAACATGGAGCTGGAATCACTTTTTAGCTTTTATATTTTGTGATATTTTATCTTATGTAATAATAATAATAATAATAATAATAATAATAATAATAATAATAATAATAATAATAATAATAATAATTTATTTATATACCGCTTTTCCACAGATCAAAGCAGTGTACAGACAATTACAACCATACAGGCATTTCATAAAAGGATAAAATCCCATAATAAAAAATTTATACAGTTGGCTCTTCTTATACACGAAATTTTTATACACCAATTCAAGCATCCACGGTTTGAAAATGTTCAAAAAAAAAGTATAAATTTCAAATATCAAACCTTGATTTTCCATTTTTAATGAGGGACACCATTTTGCTCTGCCATTGTATTTAATGGGACTTGAGCATACACGGATTTTGTTATCCATGGGCGATCTTGGAAGGGTCCACTGTAGTTTATGTCAATAACAAGTATTTAAAACCAACATTCAATCAATATATTAAAAATAAACAGGAAATAATTAACAATAGTTAAACAAATAACAACATTAAAAAAACAAAAAAATGGCAAAGCAATATATGATACAACCTAAAACAATTAACAAAACATAATCATTCACCTACAAAACAAATATTTCACGTCCATTGACTACCTGCCTAACTGTTCTTGTATGTATTACATGTACTCTGTCTAATATCTACAATGATTTCTAACTTTTCAATTATACTGATACATTATAAGATACATCAATATAACATTTTATACTTAACTCTCTTCTAAAATTAATTTGCCTCTCACATTTTTTTTTTTTGTAACCTGCCATGAGTTCCAAACTGCGGGAAAGGGAGTAAAATAAATCATATTGTGAGATGATTTCATTCTTCAGTATTTAATACATGAGAATAAGTTAAATATCATTAGTAGACATTTTTAACATCCAAATGGTTCACACTGTGACAAGACATAATAAGAACTTTAGTGTTTTTAAAAGATAGTTTCAAGCCATCTGCCACTAAACCTTTAATGTTATGGCTACTCTGCCAGAAATCAGGGCTCGGGACTATAACTGCACCATGGCACTTTTGAAGAGCTGTACAAAAATGACTGTCCCCAAATTGGTATGTTTGCATTTTCTACACTAACATAGTTGTAGCAGCTTCGCGGTTTGGTGTGATAAAGTCCTAAGTAAGAGAATTTCCAAGTCCAAGTGAGTAATGCAATTGCGACAGATACTGTTGCTTGCCTCCTTGCCCTCTAATACTTCTTTTAGAAATAGGGGGTGACACCTTGAGTTACAGCACCGGGTGACACCAACCCTAGTGATGCCATTGAATTATACCATTATCGATAATTGTTTCAGCAAAAAATTAATAAGTAGCAAGGAGAAAAAAGTAATCTCCATTTTCCCTCCCTCCCTCACGTATACCTCTTTTTCTATAAGTAAAGATAAACTGTAGTTGACACTTTTATATGGCAAACTATAGGTTAAACAGCTGTCCATAACTTGTTTGGGATTCATAAAGTTCTTTAATTACATTTCAGGTCCTTCATAAGTATATTAAATGCTCTATGTTTGATGTAACACACTGTAAACTCCAAAACTGTAAAATAATAGATATAGATATTCAATTCTTTTACATCTTAGATACTAAAGCTTATAAAATATTTATGATTCCAAATCATTTTTTTAAAAAAGCTAAAAGTTATCTCTATTGATTTTTACATAATTGACAGACTTCCAGGTAATATAAATCTGCACTGATCACACAACTAAACTAAAAATAAAGAAGTATGCCTATTCTCCCACACACACACCCCCCATAACATATGTTTCCTCCCTTTAAATTTGAAGTACAGAGAAGAACATTGGCTTTTCTTTTCACAAGATAATGAGTTCATTATTGACACACAAAAAATATGCCCATTAAAATCCTGATCTCATTTTTATCATAAGGTATGGTGAGCCAGTTAACGCAGGTAAAGCATACACAATTATCCTTTAATTCATCAAGTAATAAATCTGGTGAACATTTCAACCCTCTGACATTAAACATCAATCCCCCACCATGAAGCTTGGCATTACTATGCATGTAGATTTACACATTTGGAGGACAGACTCAATCACTCCCTAATTTTTCTGCATCTATCACATAAAAATTATATCTGTGTCTAAAAATCATACTATGTTCACTGAATTTATATCTTCCTTTACATTAATTTTCTCAACTGTAAGTTACAAAAGGGAATTTATCCTTTAAATATTGTGGAACTAGGCATTAAGAAACAATAAGAAACTGAGTAGTGCTCTTGAGTTCTAAACATTTTCAAGAAGGAAGGAACAAAATGCAGTAAGGAATTCTTCTGAATTCCAGTTGAAAGAAATAAAGAAATAAAGATTAGATAAACATTCCTGCGGCCGTTAAAAGCTTGTACCAGGACTACTGCTTTGTAAATCTCCATAGCTGCCATTTCCTTTTTAGGAATAAGAAACAAATCCAAGATCACCACAAATTATCTAATGTTCCAGTGATATGTCCTAATACTTTCCACTTGAAGTACAAGCACAGTATGGATGTAAGGCAAATAAGAGAGGCTGCAAGCGTTCTCGTTAGAAATAATGAATGTCTTGAACTACTGCAGAGAGATTGTGTTTCATGGAACTCATTCTATATGAATTAGATTTACCTTATTGCTGTAAAAAGTAAGAGGGTTTTATGAAAGTATTTGTTAAGAGACAAGTTCAGCCAACATTTTTAAACACTTAATACAATAGTTCCATATTCCTGTATTGTACATGTAGTGTTGAATGTTTCTACAGACATTTCATGAGTAATAGCTGAAAGTGTTATGCATTGCCCAAACAAATCCCATTTATTTTAAAGGTACTTACCCTGTCTTTGTAGTATAGCCTATTTAATAGAAATACCAAAACCTTTCAGGTCACTCCCCACCCCCACTTTCCTCTCACTATCTATCTTCAGACCATCACAAAATTCTATGCATTTGACAGTAGGGTGGGCATTACACTTTTTACTTACTTTCTGGATATTTCACCTATTTTCATCCATGATCAGTGCTGCCTAGCAAATTTTGACGGCTGTTAGAACTACATGAAAACATTCTGAACATGTGAAGGGTCAGAATATTTACCCATAGTTTTAAGGCAGGGGTGGGCAAGTTCTAGGACTCCAGGGGTCAATTCCCTCTTCAGAAACTGCCAGGTGCTGCACCATCCATCAGAAGCAAAAGGTTCTATGTTTTGTGAAACCTCTTTGGGGGGACAAAAACAAAGCACAGGGAAGGGTGCCAGCATAAAAACTGGAAAGGGCTCTTTTACAATTGTGTAAAAAAAAAAAAAAGGAAATTTCAGCAGGTGTGGCTTGTCCTTAACTCATGACAAACAACACCTACTGAAATTCCTTCTTCTACACAACCATTGAAGATACAGGGGCTTTTTCCAACAACAGCCAGCAGCATGTTGTAATGGTTTGAGTGTTGGACTATGACTCTTTAGATCAGGTTTCTATTTCTGTTTCAGCCATGGAAACCCACTTACATGACTCTCAGCCACAAAAATTCCTGTGATACGTTTGCTTTAGGGTCACCACAAGCTAGAAATGAAGACACACAATAACAACAACAGGCAGTCTCCAGTTTTCATGCTATCAGTCCTAGTGTGCCCTGTTTTAAGAGAATCACTGCTGCTAGATGCCTCTAGAACTGTTTTCTGTTGTGGCAGTGGTAGTGATTGTTTATCTTCTCCATAATGGGGGCATTTTGGAAGGGTCAGGGGATGCAAAACGGGCAAGTACCCATGCATCCCATAAGCATCATGTTAACCATCCCTGATCCAAAGAAAGCATCCATTAGCATTTAGGATTAATGTTGCAGGGAGCCAGGATGTCTGAGGATACTGATTTGCCTCATATGCATAAATGATTCTGATTCTGCTACACAAAGCCAGTGAGGACAGGATTTACATGAACAATGCCATGGATGATGGATTGCCAATGTCCATCCTGCTACAATTATACAAAAGCTATGTTATAGCTTCACTGACCAAATCAATGGCCATGGACGAGAAAACAGCACAAGGAGGATGCATTTTGGGGCCTTGATCTGCTTCTCTGTATTTAAGCAAACAATATGAGTAGGGAAGTAGTGGACTGAATTAGGCTTTTTACTGTTCTCAGTAAGCACAAAGAGTAATGTTTTCAGTGGGGTTGCTCACACCAATTGATTTGGGATTATGCAGAGGATAAAATTGGGTTCTATCTGTGGGCAGTTTTTGTTTGGTCCTTACTTAGTTTTCCTATGTATTTTGCATGCAAAAACATGCATATCATATCTGCAACACATTCACCTTTTTAAACTGTTGCATCAAAATAATCTATGTTTTTTCCACAGGGCTGCTGGTACTGTTTTTAAGGTGATAGGGCTCAGTACAGATAGCAATTCATTACTAACTTTGACTATTTGCCCTTAAGTTCCCCCCCACAAACAATCAAAACAACACAATGCATTAAAACAATAGTCATTGTCATTTTACTCCAACAAAAAGTGGTAATAACCTGAGTACCATTAAAGCAATAGCAAAATAATGGTAATAGTACAACTTCTGATTTGACAATTTCTGATCAGGTTGAACAACACAGGAGTTTTGGCTGTCCAATTTTGCTGGATCATTTAAGAGGGAACTCAGCCTCCCCCCTCAAAAAAACCCTTCATACTAGTATCAAAGGGGCTTGAGTAGAGCCCTGGTGGTGCAGAGTTAAATGCCTGTACTGCAGCTGCTTACTCACAAACCATATGGTTGAGAGTTCAATACCAGCCCAGGGGCTTAAGCTCAACTGAGGCTTGAATACTAAAATGAGTACCCAGATTGTTGGGGGCAATTAGCTTACACTTTGTAAACCGCTTAGGGAGTGCTCAAGTGCACAGATGAGCAATATAGAAATGTACTGCTATTTCTACTGAGTTCCCCCCACCTCCCTTTTTAGGGGCCAGTGTCTTTCTAGATTACCCTGAATAACTACACTTATCCCTCCACATTTGCAGATTTGATTATTCATGGATTTTATTGATATGTTCTCTCTAGGAATATTTAGGTCTTTCAGCACAACTCTGTGGTCAACTTTAACCAAATGTCGCAGTGAAAGACCTAGAGATTTCTAGAGAGAACACTCCACTAGGCATTTGTAGCTCCTCCAGCACAATTCTATGGTCAATGTCTGGCAGATGTTGACCATTGTTGCACTGGAGGACCTAGAGATTCCTAGAGAGGCAATCTCTCAGGTAAAACCATGGGGGGGGGGTGTTGTTGTTATTATTCATGAGGGTACTGTGCCCCTAACTGCAAGGAATGTGGCAGGACGAGTGTACTCTTCCTCCCCTTTTATTTTCCTCCCTGTCACTTACCAAGTGTGATAATGAGTCTTTAAATGACCACTATATCCCAGGACACAAGGATAGTTTTGTAGACATATTAGAACCAGAATAAATGCTTACAGCTTTGCTAATCATTTTTTTCTTACTATTTTTATTATATGATTTTTGGCAGTGGTTTGTTTCAACAACATTCTTTTCCATGCTTTAAGATGCATTCTTGAAGAACATTCATGAAATTAGAAACAGACAACATACAGTTGATTAGTTCCAGATTCAGAAAGTCTTTAAGCCCTGAAAGCAACCAGAGCTCGTGTACTTCCAAGGTTACCAGCTGCTTATTTCTGCCTTTTGAATTATATGTTTTTTAATTCATCATTTTTATGGTAGAAACATTTAGGTTAATTTTTTAAAAAGGATACTATTATTTGCTTGTTTCATATCCAGTCTCTCCTTTTCTTTGTGGAAGATTATATTTACAAAATAGTTTAGTGAAGGAAAAACCTTATGTGGTCTCATCATTTGAGGCTATTTTCCACTGCAGAGGCTTTTATGAAGTTACTATGTATATAACTTAAGAGAAAGAAGTACAAGAAGCAGCCAGTGAGTCATTTGGCTTAAGTTTTGTGGCTACACTGAGGTTTGAGAGTTATTTGTTAGCTTTTTGCTGAAATCTATTAAATGAGCTGGGGGAAATGCAAAGTCTGTTTGCAATTTCTGCAATATTTAAAATTGTTTCTTCTCTTTAGCATTCTGTTGTTCGTACTGTGGTAGACAGCCTGAATTCACTCAGGTTGCTCTGAGGGGTTATCTCCTTCCAGTTCCACTAGGAGACACAGATGGGTTGTCCTTGACCATTCCATGTGCCCACCTGCATTTCATTAGACAACAGCAGTTTTACATACCACACCACCATGATGACATAGCAGCTTCAGAAAACAGCGTGACCAGGATCTCCCCCATCTCCAGCCCATGTTTCACAGAGGATCTGGCAGGCAGTTACCTTCTGACACTGTTTATAGCATATATTGGTCGACCCAGTCCCTTACTGAATCTGCTCTGGGAATTAAAGCAAGCAACTTCACATCAGAAAGGTAAGTGTTCTCTCATGCTTTAACACTAACAATCAACCAGCCGAGGGAAGCGGTAATGAGAGCATGTCAAAACTTTGCCAATTTGCAAACTGGACACACTTGATTTTGTACATTTGCCTTCATGGTTTGTTTTCAAATGTTCCACATGTTTTGTGGGTGGTTGTTGCATTTCTTCACAGAACATGTTGGCTTCCAGAAGGGTCACTGCATATAAATGGCCAAGTCTTGAGAAATGTAATTTTCTTCTCCTCCAAAGGCTGATTCCTACAGTCCTAGATGAATTATTTCAGATTAACAAATTTGTTGTGTTGTAAAATTGCACTTGAAAAACAAAGACACCTTTGATTTCATTATAAGGATAGCATTGTAACACATTAATGAAGAGTATCAAACAACTAATATAGTAATTTTCATGTGTCTAATTTGCCTCTTCTATAGAACTGTACAGATGTTTTCACAAAGCAACTTTTTAAACTAAAAGTAAACAAAGATGTGTTACTTGCTCACAAATTGTGTTTAAAAGATTTTTACATCTGGATAAAATTGCTAGGATATACTGTACTGCTTGCATGAAACTTTTAAGCAGATTTCTGGATTAATGTTTTCAAACATTTGTGTCAAAGTAGTGTCATAAGTACAATATAAGTTAACTGACAAGCCACTAAATAGTTATATTACACCTTTTCTTTTTAAATTCTGGCTGTTATGTTTGCACATACCGTGTGTGTGTGTGTGTGTGTGTGTGTGTGTGTGTGTGTGTGGCTTTTATTATATCTTGTTCAGTATTTTATTAACACTCCATTAATGCTGGAACAATAAATTATATTAACATTACCAAATATATTTATTACAAATATTTCAGTACTAAATTTTTCCATGTTTTCTTTTAAGAAAGTGCTACAATGCTTACTTATAATTTACAGTTAACCAGTTATTTCAGAAATACAAGCTGTCTGATGTATACCAAACACTGTTCAAATGTCATAGAATCATTTAGAAGGCCAAGGTGTGACATTCCAAATGAGGCCTTATTCCTGATTTTCAGTGGTTTAAAAAGAGTGTTTGGTTGAATTACCATTTAAGGAAAGCTTTTAACTTTACTTTGTCCTATTTATTATTAATTTATAAGAAATACAGCTCAAAGCCATTATTTACAGTTGGTACAGTGTGTTCACATATAAACACATTTAGAGTACAGATCAGTTTGACTGAAATCAGTGGGAGTTAAATTGTATAAAAACAATCTGATCCATATGTCTCCCCCTTTTTCACTTCTATCCTATCAAAAGTTTTTCAAGGCACCAAATGGCCTGTAGTTTCCGTCAAAGTATTCCATCAAAAAACTTAGTGATCAGCATAGGCTTAACATTTTCAGATTTCAGATTTTCATTTTCACTGTAATTTTCTCCACCCAAAAAGTATGCATGGACATATGTTCACATTAAATCCCATTGCTACAATTAACTTAAAGTGCATTCACATGTTTTGTTGCCAGAAATGATGTATAATAATTAATCCAAGATGGTGAGATCATAGTGTTTCACTACCAGGGGAAGGGAGGAACTCTAGTAATTATTACAAACAATAGCTTTTGGCCTTTTTTGGCATTTTAATCTATTAAATACTAAAATGATTACTTATTACACATTTTATACTTTTCCTCTATTATGATGTAGCTAGGCAAGGAATATATCAATGATAAATAAATGATCACTGCATGAAGCTATGCAACATTATTAAGACCATTCAAATCCAATGCAGATGTAGTAGCTGCACTTCAAGGATTAGGTTGCATGGATACAATTTCCATGACAACATATCTTTCTTATTCCTGCCAGGCATCTCTTCTAAAATAAAACCTTGTCAACAGAGAACAGTAACAATGTACTTCAGTATGCAACTAGAAAAATTAAAAACTAATGTCAGACAGGATAATGCATTTAGCATTTTATTACATGATATTGTCCCCCAAGTGATGATAGATTACTTTTTGTCATAACACATGCATTTACTTGCCTCAGTATTTGGCATTCAATATGCTTTGTTTTGGGATTGGTCACTATAAAGTTATTGCAGACTTAAGGTGCAAGTCTGATTGCTGAGACATGCACTTTTGAGGAAAACCCATTATGGGATGAAAAAGATAGGTTCAATGCAGGGAATACACATTCCCTTTAATATCCAGTATCCAATTTGACCCCCCCCCACACACACACACAGAGTACCTCATTTGTCATAAATAATTTAATGCATATTCATCCTATTTATAATGATTTAAAGTAAGAGTAGTGAGACCATAATGCTGGGAACTACAAGTGTCTTCCCAAGGATGCTTTTATGAGCCTTCACCTATGCCTTTCCCAGACCAAACTCCTTTTTTGACAAAAAAAAAGTGTTTTGAGTCTCCTGAGAGCCACCAGCAGTGGCACTCCTCCATTAAATAAGCCCCAGTCCCCTCTACTTTAACATCTAAGAATAACCATGTAAATGCACTTTTGTCCTCCAGTTTGAATTTGATTAGTTACATTTATTGATTTATTGGCATTTTATTGTTCATTCAGCCAATGGAGGAACACAGGGACAGAAAATTATTCCCCCAACACCCCCCGGGTGCCCTGATGCTGTGCGCTGCTCCAAGCGGCACGCAGCATCATGGTGTTTCTCTGGCACTGCATCCATACAATGCAGCACTGAAGGAGCACCGCATAGCCGCAGCAATGTTCCTATGGTGACCTTTCAAGAGGGCACAAAGAGCCGTTTTTTGCACCCTCGAAAGGCTGGATCAGTGCCATGGCATGAGGTTGCCACAGCCCTGATCCAGCTAGAAAATCTGGGGCATCCCGCCACCCCTTAGGGACTGTATATACAGCCCTTCAGTCTCAAAGGTGCTACAAGATCTCTTTACATGCTGGTATTCCAGACTAACATGGGCACGTTCCGCATGGTCAAAAAGTACGTGCTCAGCATGTACTAGGGTTACGAAAGGGCGTCCCTTCCAGATGCCCTAACCCTAGTACATGCCGAGCACATACAAAATGGTGGCACCCTTTCTACATGAGTGCCGCCAAACATCCACACGTCACGGTGCAGAAATGACGGTGCAAGTGCACTATTGGTGCCTTGCGGCATCATTACTGCGCCACAAAAAGAAGCCGCAACCAGGAACCCTCTCCGTTTGGAGGTTGAGGCTTCCTAGCAGCGGAAATGGAGGCGCCAGCAGACCGCCCTTTTGGGGCGGTCTGTAAAGTGCCATGGCTATGAACTTCCTTGCACCATGGGCTCCAGGCAGGGACTAGAACAGAACAGAAGGGTCCAGGAAAGAGCGTGGAATAAGTGGGACACACATTTTACTACACGCAAAGTCCCACACTCATTCTGTTCCATTCCCCATCTGTTCCATTCCAGAGGGGGCGATTTTTGAGAACTGTTCAAAACAGTGGATTAGGAAGAGAAGGGCAGGGAATGGGATGAGTGAGGGACTTCCTTGTGTGCAGTAAATAATAAAATAATAATAAATAATTTTTTTATGTCTGTCCCGCTTTTTGCCAGGCAATCAAAGCGGCGTACAACAAGTTAAAATACATCCATATATACATAGTGCCCCCCTTAAAAAAAGATTAAACAGTATAATATTAAAAACTACAAATTAAAAGCCGACTAATACAAGTAATAATCATCATGGGCAGAGTTCACTAGATGAGAAGTCTAATTCGTGGCCAAGTATTTTATTCCGGGAAGGCCTGCTGGAAGAGATCCCTCTTAATGGTTTTTTTTTAAAGATCTCTAGATTGGTAATTTGATGGATCTCATCCGGCAGGCCATTCTATAAGATGGGAGGGGCTGCAGAAAATGTCCTCTGCGAAGTCCCCATCAACCTGGTCTTTAAGGGCTGTAATAAATTCCTCCCAGAGGATCTGAGTGTACGGGGCGGATTATATGGAAGCAGGCGATCCCTTAGATAGGTTAGGCCCAAGCCATGTAAGGCTTTAAAGGTGATAACCAACACCTTGTACTGTGCCCAGAAACTGATAGGCAGCCAGTGGAGTGACTTGAATATTGGTGTTATATGGTCACTCCTTGCTGTTCCTGTGACCAACCTGGCTGCCATATTCTATACCAACTGGAGTTTCCGGACTAGGCACAAGGGTAGCCCCATGTAGAGCGCATTGCAAAAATCAAGTCTTGAGGTTACCAGTGCATGTACTACAGTTTCGAGGTCACCCTGTTCCAGGAAAGGGTGCAGCTGATGTATCAGCCAGAGCTGATAACAGGCACTCTTGACTGTCACAGTCACCTGATTCCTCATCTGAAGCATCCCCTAGTCGTTCCGTCCCCTTCCGGGCTCCTTTTTTCCCATTCTCGTCCCTGCCTGAAGCCCTGTGTGATAAAGTGCTATGTCTCTGAATTCTATGTTGTGTGAAGTCACATATGACTAACATATGAATGTCCTTAGTCTGATCCCAACATTGCAAATACATGTCAAAATAGACTGGCCAAATTCATATGATGTAATGGTTATGAGATGCTGTACAACATTTTACATACATCTAGATCAGTGATCCCCAAACTGTGCCTTTTAAAAGATTTTGTACTTTAGCTCCCAAAAGCCTCCCCCATGTTGACCAATAGCCTTGGATTCTGGGAGCTGAAGTCCAAAAACCGTTAGAGAGCACAGTTTGGGGACCACTGACCTAGACGTTCTTACAATCACTGCTATACCACACTGTATCCCACTTTTTCATCAAGGGCAACATCAAGGGCAACATTAATGCTGTTATTCCATTTTACCATGCATGAACTATTGTGTTAGGCTTTTAAAAAAACTGACTGCTTAAGGTAGCCTGTTTGTTTTGCACCTGAGATTTGTATCCAATATTTTGAGTCCAAGTCCAATCTTCTATTACTTTTAATAGTTTATAACAATTTTATTTCACTATACTTTCAAATCAAAGTTCAGTTTAAAATATTAAAGATAGCTTTATAAGACAACACCATTACTTTCCAGAATGGGATCTTAGGAATATTTATGAACACCCAGTAGCTATTACCATGATGAATCAAGGGCTTACACTTATTGTCAACTGTATTATTTACTATATTGCAGTTGGATAAAATTATTAATACCTAATGTAAGAACAGCATATGTGTGACATACAAACATGTAAGAAAGCACAAAAGATGAGTTTCAAATATCTTCACTCTTCAGATATCTTTCCCTTGTAATGACCAGTCAAATAACTGTTTTCATTTCTCTCTCTCTCTCTCAACAGAATCTACTCAATGCAAAGATGCATCTGAATTCTCTTCTTTTATTCTTTTTCTTGATCAGTGGCATCTTTTGTCAATATGATTATGATGGATATTATCCTTCAGAGCCTGACTATGGATATGCTCACTCTATGTTTGGGCCATCAACAGCAGTCTGTGCACCAGAATGTAACTGCCCTATAAGCTATCCCTCAGCCATGTATTGTGACAATCTTAAATTGAAAAGTCTCCCAATTGTTCCTTCTGGAATTAAATACCTATATGTCCGGAATAATATGCTTGAAGGCATAGAAGAAAATGCTTTTGATAATGTGACAGACCTGGAGTGGTTGATCCTAGATAATAACCATCTGGAAAATTCAAAAATTAAAGGAAAAGTCTTTGCCAAATTGAAGAATCTGAAAAAATTGCATATAAATTACAACAACTTAACCGAAGTTGTTGGACCGCTTCCCAATACTCTGGATGACCTGCAGCTCACTAATAACAAGATTGCAAAAATCAACCCCAATACTCTTGAAGGACTAGTGAATCTGACTGTCATTCATTTACAACACAATGAACTCAGTGGAGATGTTCTTTCTGGAGTTTTTAAGGGCTTAAATTCCCTCCTTTATCTTGACCTAAGCTTCAATAAACTTTCCAAGCTACCTACAGGACTGCCTCCTAACATACTGATGCTCTATTTTGACAATAATCAGATTACCAACATTCCCGATGAATATTTCCAGGGTTTTAAAGCACTACAGTATTTACGTCTATCTCACAATAAACTGACAGATTCTGGTATACCGGGCAATGTTTTCAATATTTCTACCCTTGTTGAGTTGGATCTTTCCTATAATCAGTTGAAGAATATCCCAACAGTAAATGAGCACCTTGAAAACTACTACCTCCAAGTCAACCAGATTAACAGTGAGTAATGTTTCCCATTTATTTAAATTAAAAAGAACACAAACAAGACAGTGAGATTAACAATATAGCAAAGGAACAAATACAGATTTATTTCAAATCTGTACAATTTTCCTTTACTAATAATCCAGCACCCAGTAATCCAGTATCTGGAATCCTGTACTTCATGACACTGGTTTAAGTATGCCATCACATGGAAAGGGATCTTGAATTGTGTTCTGATAGTGAGAATATGATGATGACATTTACATTACTGTAAACCAGCTATCAGAACACAGGGAATGAGAATGCTCAGCTGCTCCCAACTCCTCATAACATTGAAAGGGAGGAGATTAAAGTCCAAAACATACTGCAAAAATAATCCAGTCTGAGACTGCTTTAACTGTCCTGGCTCAGTGCTGGGTAATCCTTGGGAATTGTACTTTGTTGTAACACCAGAACTCTCTGCAGAGAAGGCTAAATGTCTCACAAAACTACAGTTCCCAGAATTCCTTAGCATTGATCTAGAGCAGTTAAAGCAGTCTCAAACTGGATTATTTCTGCAGTGTGTTTTCGCCCAAAGTGAATTTGTAAAATTATAGCATCCCTGCTCAGCAACCCCATCCCACCAGGTTGTGGGGACAGGTGAGAGGAATTAAGAGAGGATCATGGAAGATTATAGCCTCTCCTATCCTCACTCACCTTCAACATGCATCACTTTTGGAGTCTTTCATTCCTCCACATGAGACTTCTTCAAAAACTACATAATTCTTGAAAACAACTAGTAGCACAGAGAAAATTGTTTTCCCTTGGAGGAGCAAATATTTTAATATAGGTGGTGGTGGCAGAAAGACAAGGGTGGAAGCACAAAAGCTGTACTAAGGCATCATAAAAATAGTCTGCTCAGAGGTAGTAGATCTGAGACATCTGCTGTGTAGAAAATATTTTCTGTACAGAAAACATTATTTTCCTGTTTTCTACACAGGAAACATATTTGCTGTGCAAAGAATTCCATCTCCTGCATGTGTTCAGCTCTTATAACTTTCAATTGATATTTATAGCAGCAAATAGAAGTGGAGCGAGATCAATCCCCCTTTATTATACTATCATCATCATCATCATCATCATCATCATCATCATCATCATCATCATCTTAATTTTGGAAGAACTGTTTGTCCAAAGGATAAAAATCTATACACTTAGTCCTGACTAATGTATAAAGCATATGGATTAAGGAATTTTATAAAAACAAATTAACAACATTATTGTCATCTTTTAAAACACTTTGCATTGCAAAGTTTCAATCTAGTTAGAAGGATTCTCAGCAATGATTCCAGAATTAGATATCACAATAAATCTAATTGGGAATCACTTTGAGACAAAACCTGTAATACATTTTTAAAAGAAGCTTAAGGATGGGGATGTGGTGGCTTAGTGGTTAAGATGCCAGTTCTGATGATCGAAAGATCAAAAGGTTAGCAGTCTGAGGCCCAAGTGCTGTATGATGGGGTGAGCTCCTGTCACTAGTTCCAGCTTCTGCCAACCTAGCAGTTCGAAAGCATGCAAAATCAAGGAGATAAATAGGTACCACTTAAGTGGGAACGTAACAGCATTCAGTGCAGTCATGCTGGCCACATGACCACCAGAGCAGTCCTCAGACAATGTTGGCTCTTCAGCTTAGAAACAGAGATGAGCACCACCCATTACAGTCAATTACGACTAGGCATTCATGTCAATGGACTATCTTTACTTTTACCTTTACCTTTAAGGATGTCTGCTCAAGATAATAGTGTTTTGATAGCAGTAGACTTTTTTGGATGTAGCAGATTATCACGATATATTTCACTCTGGCTTCAAACTGAGATATTGCATTGAAACAGATTAGCCATGTCTTCAAGAGCAAGATAAGGGAGTGCTATCACGTTCATTCTCCAATACATTACCACTGACAGTATCCAGATGGCTTCATGGAATGGAAGCTGGTGGCACTGTTTTCCCAAGACTCTGCTTTCGCCTGGAAGACCTAAACCAGAGAGCAACATTTATATTGTAGGATCTCAAAAGGTTCCATCTTGGCTTGTAAGCTATTTAATTTCTACATAAAACCATTTGGAGAATCCAGGGATCTCTAACAATATGTGAATGACCCCCAGCATTGTCTCTTCATTCCATCTGAGTCAGGAAAGGCTGTAGAAGTTTTGAATTAGTTCTTAGAGCTATGATGGCCCGGATGATGGCCAATAGATGAAAACTAAATCTCATCAAGGTAGAGGGTGATAGATGGATGAATGGATGGATAGAAGGTTCCCATATTTGGGAAATGGGAATATAATCTACCCTAGATAGGAAAGAAATAAGCCAGAGTGGTGTGGGGGTTTAAACACTGGACTATGACTCTGGAGATCAGGGTTCAATTCTTCCCACCGTGTGACCTGGCTCAAGTCACACAGTCTTAGCTCCCCCCCCAAAAAAAAAACCTATGATGGGTCCACAGAAATGACTTGAAAATACACAAGAACAAAAGATAGGATTTCATTCTCCTGGAAGAAAGTTTAGTTGGTGATGCAGTGAGACTGCCTGTGACAATTTTCAGAGGTACTGCAGAAGATAATGGAGGCATTTGGCTTAATATGCACTACTCCAGTGATGGTGTCTGGCACTATATAAATAAACATTAATAATAAATTGGCCCCACCTATCACATTGCTGAAAAGAAAAGAAAAACTAATTTGAATTGTATTAAAAACATCTATTCATTTATTTGTCATGACTGAACTAAATGATCAGTTCATACCTATGTCTCAGAATGAGTGTCATCACAAGACATTGGAAATTTTGGGTAGAGAGTCATCAGTTTTGATGGAATCTGCCTACTCCAATTTACTTGCAAACCCCTCCCCTGGTCAAACATATGTTTACCATGGAAGGAATAAGCAACTGGGGAAACAAGATGAAGAGAGGATTGAGAAACCTTGAAGTTTCTCTTCAACTTAACAAAGGCCATTTAACCAAAATATAACATTATATCCATAAATAATTCACATAGGACCTGAACAGACAGGCCAAAATAAAGCTGTTTCAGGTCACTTTGGAGGTATGCTGTTTAAACGCTGCATGCGTCCTAAGAGGCCGGAAGCCTCACTAAAGCCACACTCCAGTCCTAAGAAAAGGAGCGCAGCTTTGGCACAGCTTCTGGCCTCCTAAGATGTCTGTGTCATTTAAACAGCATACCTCCAAAGTGACCCGAAGCAGCTTTATTTTGGCCTGTCTGTTACCTGGCAGAAAAGACTGAAAGTGTTTCCAAATCTAATCAAATGGCTTAGAAAATTAATATTGTGCTAACCAAGAGACCTCTAACCAGGTTGCACAGAGCATTGTACTAATGCCATATAAAATGTGTGTGCATGGGAAGCATGTAGAGCATACAGTGGATATAATGCAAAGCAAAATCTAAGACAAATTCAAATGGTCCTACACAAAGTAATGGTCCACAGGCATTCCAAAGAGAGTTTAATAAAACCAGGTCAGATTTGATAAGAATTTTGATGAAACATTGGTTCCATTATCTTTTTTCTCAAAGGAAAACTTTATTAGGATAGAAAACTACTTCATTCAAGAATTAGGGAATGCTCCAGACTGCAAATGGGCTAAATGTGAGGTATCAGGATGGAGATTTCAAGATTTTTTTTAAACAGAATCTATTTTCTTTTAAATTCAGTCAGACCCTTTAATCCACTATTACTATAAGGATTCTAGAATTTTTAAAGTAGTTAAAAACTTTGTTCTGATTGTGAAAACAAACTTGGCAGTGGGCAATTCACTTCCATGATGTGTTGAAACAATTCTCCCTTCTTCCCTCTTCCAATCTGTCTGACAAACAAAACTCTATTTGGGATACCACTGGGGAAATCTAGGCGGGTTACAGACCGCCGAAAAGCGGCGGTCTGCTGCTGCCACCGGTTGTAGCGTCCGGGAACCACAGAAGCCAAATGGCGCAGTTCCCGGACGCTGCAAAGAAGGAGCGCAAAAATCGCACTCCTTCCTGCACACTGGAAGACCGCCGCAAGTGCCAAAGCGTGCACTCGTGGCATCATTTCTCGGGTGTGACATGCGGACGCAGTGCGTCCGCTACGTCAAGATGGCGGCGGCCGTGTGGAACGGCTGCCACCATTTCGTACGGACTCAGTTCGTACTAGGGTTAGGGTCGTCTAGAAGAGACGTCCCTTTCTAACCCTAGTACGGACTGAGTCCTTGCTAGGGTGCTCGTTTGTAATGAGCCCTAGTGCCTCATTAGTATTTATATCCTTACTGAATGTGGGCTTAGTGGAGGGTGTTATTATCTCACTGAACTGGTCCACAAAAGACACCTCAGGGCTGTTGAGTAGTGCACATCCTCAGTCAACAAGAATTAAAACAGAACACTGCCCCAATGACTGGGTAGACATCTTAAATTCCACAGCAGAAAGGGTGAGCAGAGGCAAGGCACCACTTTCCTAGATGCTGATAGTGTCTTCTGGGAAGCCTGCACAATTTTTACTGGCTTCCTGTGCTGGCACAATAGTTAGTCACTCAGGAGAAGCCCTGGTTGACTGAAGATGTGCACTGCCCAACAGCCTTGACATGTCTGCTGTGGACCAGTTCAGTGTGATAATAACACCGCCCACTAAGCCCACATTTGGGTTTCATTATGGGTTTATGGTATTACTTGGTTTTTTGTGCAGAGAGGTTGATTAATTACTGTATAGTTTGACAAAACCTGCGGACAGTTTTGCATGGGTATATGTTTCATTTGAAGGGAGAAGTCGTTTATGAACCCATCATATCCAACTGCCCTCTTATGAAACCTTGGGAGTGTAGCTACAGGAATCATGCCCAGCATAGGAACAAATGGCCCAGCTGTGTCCACAGGTGGCAGGGAATCCAGACAGTGACTTTTGTCCAGATGGAATTTCATTGCTTCCATTCCAGCAGATTCCCAGTAAGTGGACTGGGATGCTGCATCATTCATCAATAGGCATGTCAACTGATGTCTGGATCCAGGTCCATGCATGGCCAAGCTTTTACATCTCTAAACAATAAACATGTAGCTTTTAATGTGGGAGCAAAAGTCTCTCACACATTTGCCACTGGACCCACAACTAAAGCAACCAATGTTTCATATTCTATTGACAATTAAGACCTGGAGTTCTTTTCTTTACAACTCTAAACTGCACGTCTGGCAAAAGAATCACAATGAAAGGACTCTGAGTGTGATCTACTTTTGTATTCAATTTTTATTGGCCTTTCCAATGAGCTATAAACCTAACATCTGACATTAAATTGCTTAAATATCTTTTCTTTACAAACTCATAACATCTGACTCAAAGCAATGAAAACTCTTTGAATCTAACAGAAATAAATGTCATCATTTCTACTGACATTCAAACAATACTTAATTTTTTAATTTTTGGCATTCATGAAGTTGCAAACAAATATAGGAAATAGAGAGTTGATATGTTCTATTACTAAAATAGTATCTTTGAATTACAGAATTCCCAGTGAGCAGCTTTTGCAAGGTTGTTGGAGCACTAGCCTATTCCCGAGTAAGACATCTGCGTTTGGATGCAAACAATCTGACAAGAGCTGATCTTCCCCAAGAAATGTACAACTGTCTCCGAATGGCAGCTGATATCTCTCTGGAGTAAACTGTGTCTTATTTCATTCAGAGGCCAGCTCTGTTGTCATGCTTTACATCAGAATAATACTTCAAACTAAAATATCATCTTGGATCATACATAGTGTGTTTGTTAATAAGCAACATAAGTTTGGTCATCTTTTTTCTTTTTTCTTTTTTAAAATGTGTATATTCTAGTAAGTCAGTGATGCAAAAGATTTGTACAGCTAAGATGTCCCATAGATTGTGGACAAAGTTGTTTTGATGTTTATTTTTTAGACTCTTTTTGGTAAGACAGCAAAGTACAGCCTGAGTTTGAAAGGGTTTTTAAAAAGCACTGTGGGTGTGCAGTCCTACTCAGGTTTGTAGAAGTCAGGCATGTTCTAATCTAGATGGAGTATTTCGTACGTTAGGGCTGGACCATATATGTACATTATTTTCACACTTTCAAATCAGACCTCTCTCCTGTTTTGTAATTTCATTTTGTTTCACTATTGCAGTTATATTACACAGGAAAGCAATCTATTATACCTATATAAACTAATAGCATTTATAGGAAAATATAGTTGAAGATCCCAGTTAAATATGATTCATGCAAAGGAGTGAGAAAACAGCAACATTTTGCAGGTTTTTATTTTGCAATTCTTTTTATGTTCATTCAGTGAAAATGTCATGGTTCTGTTTGTTTAAGGCTTTAAAGCAAAATGATTATTTTACAGAAAAATATGTACACTATTATTGTTATTCATTTATTTGCATGCTATATTTAACATAACTGTAGCAAATAAAACATAGCAAATAAAAAATCATGAGTACAAATTATTGTTTAAAAAGTTTGCATTTTTAAAGAGTAACTGCAGATAAAAACAAACCAAAGAGGTTATTTTATATTTTGCTGAATTATTGTAAGTTTACAACTCCATGAAATAAATGGTTTTCTGTATTTTGTAGTTTTAAAAGTTCTTAAAACAAAACCTATCTTAATAATCACAATGATATATCTTGCATCAAACTTCAATTAGATGAAAATTATGCCCGTGAAAAATTGGTATGGGTGAAGAGTTACAACCAATCTATTTAAATATGGCTAATGACTCAGGGGTGAAACAGATGGCCCCAAAGGGGCAGCGTGACACCGCCCCTGAAAGAGCCAGATCGGAGATGTGGCAACTGCATGCCATGGCCCCGATCCAGCTATTTGCCAGCTTTAAAAGATGCAGGAAAATTTCACTCCTTTTTGAAGCACCAAAAAGAGCACCCTTTTCACCACCATGGCTTTGCAGTGCTCGGGCAGTGTGCAGCGTCTAAAGGCTACACCACAGGAGTGCTGTGAAGCCAGCCCACATGTGGGCAAGCGGGTGGCTTCCAGGTGGCGTTGGGGTGGCAAAAAGCAAACCTTCATTATACCATTTTATATAAGGGACACAATTTTACTATGCCAGTGTATATAATGGGATTTGAGCATCCACAGACTCTGGTATCCATGGAGAGTTCTGGAGCCAAACCACAGCAGATACCAAAGGCCCCACTCAGGCTTGAAAGTGCATTTATACTCAAATCTAGGCAATATCTGAATGTTTTATAGCTAGATGGTGAAATAGGTAGTGGCCAACTGTAAAGTTACTAGTTTCTTTCATTTTCAGTTTTCTTCCTAACACATGAAAAATATAGAAAGATACTTGCTCATTCAGATCAAAGGTCTATTTGGTCTAGCTTTCTTTTCCATAGAAGCTAGCCAGTTCTGAGTGGAAATCCTACAAGCAAGACATCTTGGAGGAGCAACCTGTGTCTTATGTTTTCCAGTTAATGTTATATGTAAGCATGTATAGATTCTCTGATACTTGAAGTGATATATATCCACTGTAATGAATCACAATTGCTGCCTCTATCCTCCACGAATGTATATAATCCTCCTTTAGATTTTTTCAAGTTAGCAGCCATTGCTACATCTTGTGGCTTGATTTAACGATATACTCTTGTCCATGATTTACATCTTGTCCATGATTTAATGATATACACTTGTCCAACGATATACATCTTGTCCGTGATTTAACGATATACTCACTCCTGAATCTTCTACCAATCAGTTTCAGTGAGTCAGCTGGGTTCTGCTTTTTATAAAGAAAAGAGAAAAGCCTCTTGTCATCTACTCTTTCCACATCATGCTTAATTTTACACACATCTGTCTTGTCTCCATTTACCTTCTTGCTAAGTTAGCTAAACCCAAACACAGTAACTTTTCCTCATAATGGAGTTGCTCCAGTCTCTTCATCATTTTGATTGCAATTTTCTGCACCATCCACAGTATGATATTCTCTTTTTTTCAAAATGTGTTGCCCAGAACCATAAAAATATTTCAGATGCAATTGTAACATTGATCCCATTGTGGAGAAAGGTAGGATATAAATCCTGGAAAATAAATAAATAAATAATCAGCGTAATACTGACAATTTTATTTTCAGATACCTTTCTAATTGCATTCAATGTGGAATTTTCTTTTTATTCTTTTTAAATAGCAGCTACTTACTGGCTTAATATTTTTTATGAGCTATCTACCACATCTATGAGATTTAATTCTTTGTCAGTTGCTGTCAGCTCAGATTTCAGCAGTGTATAAATGAAGCTGGGATTTGTTTGCTGAATCTCATTTGATGTGTCAATACTCATTTCCCTACTTTGAAGAGAACCTTTTGGAATGCTACACAATCTGTTTTGTTCTCACTAAATAACTTGGTATCAAAAGCAAAGCTGGTCACTTCACTACTCACCCCTAATTTTGAATCATTTATGAACAATTTAAATAGCCCCAGTGCCAGCATGTGTACCAAAAAGTACAAGAGGCAAACAGGGATCAGTTCTCAAGAGTAACTCCTATTAAGCCTTTTTTTTTTTTTACATTCCAAAGCTAAATGAATAACAACAACAATAAAACAGAATAAAATACTGAAAAAACAATTTAAAGACATAGTTTTGGTTACAGATGTTTCTGAGTTTGGAACTGGGGAAGCCCTTTGCTCTAGTAAGAAAACAAACCCAAATTCCAGCAACTTAGAAAAGTTGCTTTTTTAGATGAAAATTGCTTTTTGGAATACTCTCTTATAAATAACATGGCAAGGATCTATGCTGGTTGCTGGGTTTGGCGAACTTTAGTAAAAAAAAAAATTAAACATTTTGCACATCCAGAAAATGTTTGTGTCTTCATCCCATGGGAATTAGAAATATGTGTTATTTGAAACATACAGCTAAAGTTCTGTAAATAATACAAATCATTGTTGGGGAAAAAATACTTTTTGGAGTATAGCTCCTAGAATCCCCAGGAAACCATGTCCATCTTCTATGCTGCATAGGAAATTTGGAGAGTCAAAGCCCTCAAAAGGTATAGTTTCCATATCCTGACCTGGATATCTTTGGTCATGTTCTAGGAGCTGTGCTGCCATCCCAATTTGCTTGTGTAATTACTGTAAGAAATTGTTTTTGTTTCACACACGAAAAGGCATTTAAAAAATAGAAGCATTAACCAAAAATACTAGATTTTTTTTCATTTGGACTTTAAAGAGCAGTGATTCCCAAAGTAGGAGGTGCACCCTCCTTTGAGGGGTGGAAACATCCAGGGCAGTGGTGAGGGGAAAGAGGGGCAGCAGGGGTTGGTGAAAGGAAAAGGGGATGGCAGGGGGCTTTCAGTCAAAGTATTGGTGAGCAAGAAAGACAACGGGAATCAGCATCCTATAGTATCATAGTGGGCATGAGGTTTATATGAAACCTCTTTTCAGGGTCTCTTAAACCACCACACAGCACAGCCTCACTGATGACTTTGCGTGGTGATTTCTTCCAATCTTCACCTTCCCACATAAACTCACTCCGTAGTGGCAGTGGGGGAGAAGTGGTGGCAAAAAGGAGCTTTCAGATTTGAAACCCTGCTTAAGCTTTGTGAAATTTGCCAGTACTTGGCTGGTAGATCAAAGTTGCTTTGCTGTTTCTGCTTTCCTTCACTGGACAGGCTGAGAGAATAGGTGGCAGAAAAAACAATGTAGATTATCACACAGAAGGCAAGCGTCCTTCTCCTGTTGTTAAATTGTGTTAATCGCATGATCAGGGGAAAGATGATCATACCCCCGTACGCTTATCCTGTTCTTCTCCTGTCCGTAAACAGTAATGGACCCATCATTTGGTATTAACGGAAACTTACAGACAGGAGAAGAATGGGATACGTGCACAGGGTGTGATAATCATTCCTCCAATCAATCAATCAATATGGTTTAACAGTGGGAGAAGAATGCTTGCCTCCTCTGTGCAATAATCTTCTATGTTGGAGGGGCAGGGAACACTTTAAGATCTGTAGAAGGAGAGGGAGAAGTTTCTGGGGTTGATTCTTGGAAATAGTCCTTCACCTTAAAGTGGCTCCTGTAGTTAAAACCTCTTCCTTTCCCCATCCTTGCCAGTCTCCAGCCCAGAGCATGTCACCTCTCTAAACTACTCACCCCCCCACACACACACATTGGCTGTGCCCCTGTCCACCCCTATGGAGGAGGATTGAGAGTCCTCTCTAACTGTAGAGAAGCTTGTTTCTTTGCACCTGGTCACCTTGGGATTAGCAACTGAGCAGCTGGTTGAGCAATGCTCAAGAGGCCTTTTGCCCACATTGGCCTCTGCAGCAAGGCAGTGGCATCACAAACACTGGTATCACCTGGTAAGATAACTCATGGTTTCACAAACACCCCATTGACCTCCTCCCCTACCAGACCATACAGAATCATTAGTAATTTTTTTGTACTAATAATTCCATATATCACTGAATATAATGGCAATAGTTGTGACATAAAGAACTCCTAAACAACTATTTCATCATTCTTACTCCTGGAGCTGGAGGCATCTGTCTCCCATTCACACAAGAAACTCCAACTTCATAAATTGGGTGCAGGGGGAATCCAGGGATTCTTCCTTCTTCTAACTCCCAATCCAGAAGGCTAATAGAAAGGGGAGTCTCCAGCTTTGGGAGTGGGATGCAGGAAGAATCCTATAATGCAATTTTTTGATCTCAACTTTCTAGCGTGAGTTTTGGATCTCACCTGAGATTTCTAAAGAAATCCAACTGCTACTAAATTATCAAATTCTGCCTTTAACTACATGTCTTACATAAGATTTGTAGACAGAATCACTGTCTAAAGCTCACTCATATTTTCATATTTTAAAGCCAGTAAACAAATTAAAACCATTCCTTCAGAATCAACGGTCAGAACATGAAATATGAATGTGGAAACTACATCTGGAAGAAACTACATTATCTGGATCTTGTTATCAGTGTCTTTTTGGCTTCAGTAGTGGCCAAGCCACATCATCAGAAATTGTTGCCCTTCTGACTTTTGCATACAAAATATTTACAGCTGAGTGAATTCTGTAACTAATATATGTCTTGCATAGTGAGAAACCTTAATTTATCATTATTATTGTTTCTATCGATCTTTTGTTTTAATTGTCAAATCAAAAACAGAAATGGTCCACATTGCAACCATTTCCCTCACTTTCAACCAATTGATGAAGAAAGTTGACAAAAATATATTAGACCAAGCATCCAAATAAAGTAAGTGACATGACAAATTCATTGTAAATAGCAGAAGTCAAAGTATTTTTATTGTTTTAAAGTATTTTAAATTTTAAGAATGTAATGTTTTTAGTTGTTTGAATTTTTTAATTGTTTTTTAAACTTGTATTTTGCATATTTATAGTGTTTTAACTTGGACTGTTTTAGATTTGTAAGCCACTTTGAGTCCATGTACTGGGAGGAAGGTGGGATATAAATAAACATCATCATCATCATCATCATCATCATCATCGTCTGAGGACTACATATATTTCACTGTTCTCTGTCACAGCTTCTAATATAGAATGGCCTGTAAATTCTTTACTGTTAGATCACAAGTAGTTGTAGCTAGACCAGTTCAATAACCAATCAAATTATCACATTAGGGATGGGTCGTCATTGTCCCATCCCTGTCGCGTCCTTTCCACCTAATCATGGAAAGGACTTTCACAAAGGACCTGCACTTAAACTGGCAGGGAAGTGCAAGTGAAAGTGATCGTGTGAATCACTTCCACTCACAAGTTTTCTAAACCCATCATTCAGCCGCTCAGGAACTGTGAGTGAAAATGATAGCGCAAATCACTTTCACATAAAAGTGAGATGAAAAGCGCTTTCAGCCATCATTTTATAGTCTTTTGTAACAATGGAAGAACCCATGATTACAATGACAGCTGAAAGTGCTTTCAGCCCTCTTTCATGTGAAAGCAATTTATGCAATCACTTTCACTCAGGTCATGGATGGGATAAAGACTGGGGAGCAATCCCATCCCTTCCTGTCCCTGTGTGAAAATCTCCCAAGAAATAGTTTCACCAACTCACACAAACACATACATGGAAGGACCTGGACACTCCCATATCATGACTCAGTGGGTATGTAGATTTTTTTTTTGTTTAACATGGAAAACTATTATTTTATATGATTTCAGCTGCCAGAGTGGTGTATGCTTTATATTGGAAAGGCGTAGGACAGCCGTCCTGGAAGGACTGGATAATGAAATTGTTGGAGTTCATGGAGCTAGATAAGCTCTCCTGCCATGTGGAGAATTTGGATTGGGAAAAAACAAAGTCAGTGTGGCAACCCCTAATAACATTTTGGAAATCAGAAAATATATCCTCCAATTTTCTTTGGTAAAATGGTTTTATTTTTATTTGTTTAAAATTGGAAAAACACTACAAGTGGAGGCTAGCGCTGTATATTCAGAACAAATGCATAAGTAAAAACAGTTTTTGATATGTAAATGTTAAGATGTAACCAGATATGCATGAAGTCGATATATGTGTTTGAAAAATACTGTATTAAGGTCCTTATCTTGGCTTAATCTAGTTCCGTTTTTATACCTTAGGAAGTGAATGACATATATGTTACATATATTATATTTTGAGTGTATATGTAAATGTATGACTATAAATAGGAATATTTTATGTCACATATAGATAATTTTTTGTGTGTTGTGATATATCTGAAATGTTTGTTTGTGTTTTTTTAAAAAAAGGAAAATACTTTAATAAAGATTATAATTTTTTAAAAAAAAGATTTTCTTTGTTTAAAAAGTGTCCTGTACTTCAGTATTTCTACTCCCAAAGGAGCAACTTAGAGTGCAATGATAAGCACATTTTTTTTGGCTAAAAGCATATGTGATTTTTTTTTAAAAGCATCAAAAATATGTTTTTTGAGCATTGAGAAACCTTGAGAATAAGAATCCTGGATGCAAAATGTTTGTGTCTGTATGCATGCAGAGCTCTGGTGCCACAACAAACTACAGTTCCCAGAATTACATAGCATTGAGATATGGCAGTTAAAGTGATGTCAAACTGGACTATTTCTGCAGTGCGGGTGCAGCTTTAGTCAGGCTCTGGATTCCTTTTGAACTGCTAGGTCCTGGCAATTTGTGCTGGCTCTCCCACATTGGTACTGGGCACCATTAGGTCCAGTTGAGATTGAATAGTGCATGGGGAGTATGTTGGTTTTTCTGACCAAAGCAATAGTAATATCCTTCAATGGTAAGTCTTTAGAGAGAACTGGAAAAATAAAATAAAGAGGAAGCATCTGAAAGGTAGTGAAAGAAACAACTCAAAAATAGGGAAGGGTGAGGGATTGGACACACTCACAATGATTTTGCAACTCCTATGACAAACAAATACCTCTCTGTGTGTGTTTTTAAGCATTCTCCAGGGATGAGAACAATCTCAATTCTTCATCTCAGGATATGGGTGAAAAAGGAAGGGAAATAGCCTGAAACATCGCATGATTGATAAAGCACCATTTTGATCTTAAAGAAAGTGGGAAATGCAACAAATACCATCAGAACTAGGCTGTAACTGGGCATTTTGCATATTTTCTGCTTGGTTTGCTCTCATTGGAAAACTCCTGTTGCTTTGCTTACATGGCTATATCTGATGCTTGAAAGATGTTTATTTGAAGACTGAACTGATTTTGTTTATTGGATTGAGTCCTAGACAGAAGCATCCAAATGTCTCATTTCCCCAAATTGTATGATCAAGTCATCTCTTAATTATTTTGATTTATACAATTATACATTTGACTGTTTGCTCAAGTAACAAATTAGCTTATCTATTTCTGCTAAACCAGTTATGGGCAATGTCTGGGGGGGGGGGGGGGGGGGCTCATTTGACCATGAAATGAATCAAAATTCATTTAGAGGCTGAGAGTGTGTGACTTGCTCAAGATCACACAATAGGTTTCATGACCAAGCAGGCAATGGCATCCTTATCTCCAGAATCATAGCCGAGTGCTCAAATCACTATACCATGCTGGCTCTCGAAAACTGCACACACACTTGGGGGCTCTACAGACCACCCCTAAGGAGTGGTGGGACATTGCCCCTTTCCTGGCCAGATTGGAGCCATGGCAACCTCACATTGTGGCCTCAATCCAGCATTTGGATGGTGTAAAAAGGAGCCACAAAAAAGCAGCCCCCCAAAGGGCACCATAGCTGCAGTGGCATGGTTGTATGGCACCCCTTCAGCACTGCATCATTTGGACACTGCTCTAGAGGCACACCATGATGCCCCAAGCTGTCTGAAGAAGTGCATAGCATCATGGCACCCTGGAGCAGAGTCAGGACGTGTGCCTGCGCCCCAACTACACCCATAGCAGTCTGTATAGGGCCTTAGATACATTTGCTTATCCTAGAATCATAACTAGGTGCCAAGCAATTTGGTAACAGATTTACGACAAGATTAATACACCAGACTGGTTACATTCAACAGCCAAGAGAAACATCATTCACAAATATTGGCATGGACTTTTCAAATCCTTATGGAATAATTATAGTAAAGCAAACGGAACAGAAAAAAATGTATTGGAAAACTAATGATTCCCATAATAAATCATGCTGGCATTGGGCAATATTAGCCAGCTTAGTACATTAAAACTGTGTGCCAGCCTGATTTGAAGAAATACTTTATCATATTCTTGTATTTATCCCCACTTTTGCAAATATAGTTAATTAGAGGAATATTATAAATCCTACACAAGCCTATCCAGTTGAATGGCACATAACAAGGGAACACAATTCTTTGCATGTATTTTGTATGTATGTATGCATTTTGCCTTTTGTCTGGAAAAGATAATTTGGTCTCTTTTTGTCTTTACTTCATATAGCAGCATCATGATCTTGGAAAGGTTATTCTTTTGTATATAGTCTGTGTCACTGCTATGTTTGTTGTGGCACCATCTCACAAAAATCTCACAAAAATATCTCACAAAAATACAAATTCCAGAATTCCATAAAATTAAGCCATGGCAGTTAAAGTGGTGCCAACCTGGATTATTTCTGCAACACAGATGCAACCTGAGAAAGGTCTCTCTAATGTCTTCACCAGATGTGCATGAAAAGGTGGCAGACCCTCAGAAAGCTGTTTCACTGCAGATCTTAGAGTACAGAGAGTCACATATAGGGATGTATGTTTTTTGTTTTGTTTTTTTAAAAAAATAGTCTGGATTCAAGAAAGAAAAGTGTGAGAGACCATAGACTTACCATAGGGGTTTGCTTGCCCAGAAGGCATGTTTAAAAATGTTTGTTCATGCGTGTGGACATATGTGTGCATATGACCTGATCCCCAAATGTTCCAACATTCCCAGCTGCTCTCTAAGACAGCTCTCTATGTACATTGCTACCTATCTAGAAGAGGTTCTAATCTGTTGTTCACCAAGAATCTGTGTCACT
>NC_056526.1:46387442-46481717 GCF_019175285.1 Sceloporus undulatus
TATCTATCTATCTATCTATCTATCTATCTATCTATCTATCTATCTATCTATCCATCCATCCATCCTTATCTGTAATCTGAATGTAACTTTGTCTAAAAAGGAAAGAAAATGGCAGCAACATTTGAAAAGAACCAAAACTAAGGCAGGTTACAGACCGCCATTTTGTAAAAGGGGCGTCTCTTCCAGTCACCTCTTACCCTGTTACAGACAGAGTCTGTAACAAATGGAGGTAGCTATTCCACACGGCCGCTGCCATTTTGACGTAACGGACGCTCTGCGTCCGCACATCGCGGCCCGGAAGTGACACCGCGAGTGTGCACTTTGGCACTTGTGGCGTTTCTTCCGGGTTGCCGGAAGGAGCGCGATTTTCACGCTCCTTCTTTGCAGCGCGGAGGAGTCGCACGGTTTGGCTGCTGTGACTCCTCCGCGCTGCAACCGGCAGTGGCCCGAGACCGCCCCTTTTGGGCGGTCTGTAACGGGTCTAATATCAGCAAAATGCTTTTATAGGTACTAACTCAAAGTAGAGACCTTTACAATATTACCTTACTGTTGTTTTCTGATTTTTCCAAGTGTGATTATTATTTGATTTCACTCTTTTTCAAGAACATGGTAGTCAGTAGTGTCCCCTTAAAGTCAGGGCAAAAATTGTGTCTGTGTTTCCAGGTAGACAACTAATTATGCAATGTACAGATTGCATTTGTAGTAAGTGGCATATGATCCAACCATATAGGTTTGGGAAAGAACTAAGTTGCCCATCTTAAAGAAAGCACTCACAAGAAAGGGAGAGCAAAGAGCTTGGCTCTCTAGTACATGGATATTTTATGTATCATTTGGCTCATGTCACAACTTTCTTTTACTGTATCTCAGTGTATTACACATTCTGTGAAATGAGAATGCATTAAGCACCTGAAGAAATTGGGTTATAGCCCATGAAAAAGCATGCCAAAATAAACCTAAAAGGTACTTTAAGATTTCCACCTTCTCCCCTCCCCCCTTTCATTTTTATTGTGGAGAAAGAAAAAAACACTGTCTTAACTCCGACTACAATGATATTATAGCTAAGGTTGAATTCTACCACCACCCTCCATAGACCTGCTTATATGCCTTTGACATAAGAAGCAAAGGCATTTAGGTTCTCCATCACAGTCAGATGCACTGACAGCCAAAAAACAAAAACAAAAACAAAAAAAAAAAACAAAAAAAACCCTAACTTGGGAGGAAAACCTCCTATTGAGTCATAGTGACCCAATGAATTTCAGAGAGTTTTCAGTGGTGGTTTTCCTGGTTCTTTCCTCTGAAATATAGCCCACAGCACCTAGTAGTCATTGGAGGTCTTCCATCCATGTTCTAACCAGAGCTAACCTTGCTTAGCTTCCAAGATCAGATGAGATCTGGTGCCTTTAGGGCATTTAGGCACAATAATGTATTCAAAGCTGCACAATGAATAGGATGTCTCACTGAACTGAAAAGGCCTCAGTTCTAAGTCAACATCCAAAGATATAGTCTATCAAAAATATGTTTACTTGTTATATCTCTGAACATTTTTTCTCTCCCAGCAGTGGTATTGCTAGATCTGACATCACCTGGTGCAGTAACTCATGGTATCAACCTCCCTATGTTTGACCTCTTACCATATCACACTTTACAGAATTCTTAGTATTTTTTTTTATAATCATGTTACTCATAAATCATCATTCCCATATATCACTGAATGTAATGGTAATAGCTGTGGAATAAACAACTAGCAAAATAATAAAGGAGACAAACAAAAGAAATTAACTCTACTTGGTTAGAAAATCCCCCAAAGGATGGTTCTCATGTGTGGCTGTAAGCTAGCATCTATTGTTGAAGTTGGAGCCCCATGGATGCCCCTTACAGACTAAGGGAACAGAGACACTAACCTCTTGAGAGAAGGGGACATGATGTCTGCAAAAAGCTTGAGTACATAGAGCAAAGAACGATGCAGTACAGACCGCCCAAAAACAGCGATCTGCAGGTGCCCATTTTAACTCCGGAGGGACACCTCAGCCGCTAGCCTGCACGATGTCCCTCTGGAGTTAAAAGAACCTGGTTTTTCCAGGTTCTTTTACCGGTGCCCAGGTTACATCATGAGTGTGCCAATGTGCACTCGTGACATGATGGACATGATGTGATGTGTGGGCACTATGCATCCGTTATGTGAAAATGGTGGTGGCCATGCGGATGGGACGCCTCCATCAGGCTGCCGTCATTACATACTACGGTTCTGGACCGTGCGGTTGTTGCATGGTCTGGAACTCTAGTATCGCCACTGCCACACTCCTGTTGGCTCGTCTGTCTCGGGCCAAAGATACAGGGACGGAAAACAAAATGGCAAGCTGTCTCACTAATCTCTTTATACAAGTGTTGATGCCTTTTTGCATCCAACAAGTTAAAGAGAAAACTATATAGTGGTGCAGTAAAAGTAGTAATGATGGTCTTAAAACCACCAAAAAAAACACCAGTCTGGCACGGTAGGCTCAAAACCAGACCTACTGTCAAAACATGGCATGCAACGGCTCAAATTGAACTGCAAAAACACTGGATGAAATTTCCAGTCACAGTTCTTTGCTTTTCTCTGCAGAGGCTGCTGATTTAATTAAACACAGAGAGTCAGTTAGTCATGCCAGCTCACCAAGGCCAGGTCAAAAACTGATTTTTAAAACCCTTTATGGCTTACATCAGAGGCAAAGAAGTAGCTGAGCACAGTTCTCAAAAGGATGGTCAGATATTTTCTTCCTGACACCGATCATTGTGTCATACAAGTGGCATCAGCTGAAAACCACAGAGCATAGCATTTGTAAAACTGCTTAGCTCCACAGAAGCCAATTGGACTCACAGTGCAATGCTTGAGAGACTTACCTCCAACTAAACCCATCAGAGTCAATATCATTTACTTTTGAGTAAACATGTACATGATGCCTATGCTATAAACCAATTGCAAGGATTCTGTAGATTAGACTTTTATCAAAACTAACTTTTAGTCCTTTGTTAGAAAATAATCAACTTTAAAGACATCTGGGCATGATTAGTAAGCCAGCTCATCATAATGTAGCCTTGTAGAAAGAACAGCCCTTTTAAGATTAACCACACATGGTGACGGCTGGTCTAGACATGTATATTTCTGCATGTACTACGTAGAAACTTACTATTTGGAAAAGTGCAAGACTTCAGCATGCATGTGCAAGCATCTTTGAAAATTATCTAAGGGGATTGTTTATGAACCCCATAAGGGCACCCCATAAGAGCATTAAAGGAAGAGAGGTTCTTCTTCACACCCCTTTAGAGGATCATCCCACAGGTGCAGCATTGTTCTGGTACAGAATGACAGAAGAAGGGGGAATAACGGAAAGAGAGTGAATCATGAGGGCATTAGGGAGTGGCTGCTTAGGTCTACCCTTTCTATAAAATTTCACATCTTTGTTTTCCTTCAAACGGGAGAAAGCAGCACTGGAAGAGGTCTGGAGCAAGCTGGAAATACAGAGATAGTAGGTCTATATGAATAGAGAGAAATTCTTTCATTCTTGGTTAAGAGAGGGGGGAAATTGGGGACAATACCTGGGGGGAAGGATCTTATGGGAAGTCTGAAGAAATTTATGAAAATATTAGTAAGAAATTTATGGAAACAATGGGCTGAAGGGGAAATGATTTAGAGGATTGATGTCTGAAGTTATCAGACCTTATTTCTGTAGTGCATTTACTTTAGCTATATCTAGTTCAATATTCTGCTGCCCCTCACGAAGCTTAGTTTGCACTGAAGCTGGTGATGGAGAAGCACCACCAGCTGCCACTAGATCAAGGAATATCATGTGTCCAAGACCATTGAGTGTTGGACTCATTAAATGGTCAGTTTCAATTTCTGGATGTTCAAAAGAATTGCTAGACACAACTACTAGACAAAATCATAAAAGCACAAATTCAAACCAAATGTTTTGTTAATTTTGGAAATACAATAAAAATATTTTCCACCAAAATCCCAGTCAACAGATCAAGTAATAGCTAATATTTACACACAGCTTTGTTTCTTATTGTCTTTTGTTACTGCCTGTTGAAGTCACCTGTTGAATTGGTTGCAATGGGAGGTGGTCATAAATATGTAGGAGAATACATATTTTGCATGTCAAGGATTCGGGTTCAATCATGGCAATTCTATCTTTAAAAACACACAGATCAAAACATGTAAGCTAACAAAAGACTACAGTGTTACTGTTTTACATAAAATCTTGAAGAACCAATACTAGTAAGTGTAGACAGTCATGACTAGTGAGACAGACTAATGGTCTGACTTAGTAAAATTTAGGAGATTACAGACCAATGGTCGGATTTAGTAAAACTCAAGAGATGATCACACGGGAGGAAAGTATCTTTATCCTGTGCTTAATTTGTGTTATTAGCGGGATTGGGGAAAAGATTGTCACATCCCTGCATGTTTATATCATTCAACTACCATCTGTAAACCATAATGGACCCATCACTGGGTCCGTTACTGTTTACAGATGGTAGAGGAATGGGATAAGCAGGTAAGGATGTGATAATCTTCCCCCTGGTCTTGCTAATAACATGAATTAAGCACAGGAGAAGGATGCTTTCCTCTCCCATGTGATAATCTTATCAGTCTCAAAGGTACGACAAAAACTTTTGCTTAGTAAAACAAAGTTTAATATTTAAATTACTACTTTAAGCTATTTTTTCTTCCAGCAAATACATTCTATTAAAAAGTCAAAAGTAATTTAATATGTTATTGAGATCAGAGGAAACACTGAGATTCTATATTTACTAGAAGTTTTCATTAAAAGGACATGTTGTTTTCTAGGAGTTTTCATTAATATGATACAGTTCTTTTTCAGAAATATGTAATTAAGAAAATTTACAAAATAGCATAACCATTCCTATGAATCTTTAAAATGATTCATTTTGTTAAAAGAAATTTTGCATGTGCAATTCTTTAGTAATAGTTCAATCATTCTGAATTCTGGTTATCCCTACTGAACCATTGGTTTTCTTTACATTTCAGGCTTAATCTAGAAATGTAAAAGAAACTTGATCTTTCTAAATGTAGATACAAATTGACACAAACTCCACCTTTTACCAACAAGGCCTTGCCATTTTCTAATTTTCTAATACAGTTATAAGTTTAAATTGGCTATAAAATACATAGATGATGCCTATTTTGAAAGAAAAAATAAAATGTATATTTTCAGAGAGAAAAGATAATGCCACAATTCAAAAATGATGTTGACCAGCTGGAGCACATTCAGAGGAGAGCAACCAAAATGGTGAAAGGTCTGGAAACCATGCCCTATGAGGAGCGATGTAGGAAGATGAGTATGTTTAGCCTGGAGAAGGGACGGTTAAGGGGTTGTTTAAATATTTGAAGGGATGTCATATTTAGATGTGAGCAAGCTTGTTTTCTTCTGCTCTAGAGCTTAGGACATGGAGCAATGGATTCAAGTTCAAAGAAAAGAGATTCCACCTAAACATTAGGAAGAACTTTCTGATGGTTACTGCTGTTGAACAGTGAAATACACTGTCACAGAGAGTGCTGGAGACACGACTGGCTACACTTACTAGTATTGACTCTACAGGATTTTATATGACACATTAACAGTGTAGTCTTTGGAGGTTTTTAAACAGAGGCTGGATGGCCATCTGTTGGGAGTGCTTTGACTGTGTATTCCTGCACTGCAGAAGTTTGGATTGGATGGCCCTTGTGGTCTCTTCCAGCTCTATGATTCAATGATATGATATGACATCATATGATACGTTGCTGTTGTTATGTACTACACTGTCAAATTGACTTCGATTTACTATGATCCTATGAATGAGAGACCTTCAAGAGTCCCTGTTGTTTATAGGCCTGCTCAGATATTGCAAACTCAGAAAAATGTCTTCCTTGATTGAGTCAATAAATCAACAGTGAAGTCTCCCTTTTATCTGATTTTCTTTAATTTTGCCAATTATTACAGTCTTTTCCAGTGAGTCATGCCATCTCATGGTAGCTAGGAAGCATGACAGCCTCAGTTTAACCATTTGGGCTCTACAGAGTGTTTAGCCTTGATTTGATCTCAATTTTATTGGTCTTTTCAGTGGTTCATGGTATCTGTAGACTACGGACCTGTCAGTTTCTTTAACATCTGTACATAAGCATTAGAAATGTTATGGTATTGAAGTTTCTCACTTTGGTACATATGATTTCTGATATATATATATATATATATATATACACACACACACACACACACACACACACACATATATGAGAATATATACAAACAAATGCATATTTGAATTTGGTGGGTGACCACATATAGAGGTGACAAAAACTAGAAATAGCCCTATTCATCCATGACTGCCTATTAACAAAGATAATATGCAGCAAATTGCATATATATTTGTATATAGTATATCAAGTGAAAAATACTCAGTTTTTACAGTGTTGACCAAGCACGAAAGGAGGGGATTTTTCAATTTTCTGGTTAAAGCTAACAGTTTCCAACCATTTGCCAGACCATATATATGAGGATTTGATCTCACAAATTAAATATATTGCATTTGAACTTGTACTATGTTTCTTCTGCATTATATTCTCTTCTCTTCACCAGGTTAAACATACCTAGCTCCCTAAGTCGCTCCTCATAGGGCATGATTTCCAAATGGTGAAAGGTCTGGAAACCATGCCCTATGAGGAATGACTTAGGGAGCTGGGTATGTTTAGATTGGAAAAGGGAAGGTTAAGTGATGATATGGTAGCTCTATTTAAATATTTGAAAGGATGTCATACTGAATATGGAGCAAGCTTGTTTTCTGCTGCCTCAGAAACTAGGACAAGGAGCAATGGATTCAAGGCTACAGTAAAAGAGGTTCCACTTAAACATGAGGAAGAACTTACTGATGGTAAGAGCAATTGCACAGTGGACCAGGCTGCCTTGGAGTCTGATGGTCCCCTTCTTTGGAGATTTTTTAAACAGAGGCTGGATGGCCATCTGTTGCAGGTGCTTTGATTGTATTCAGGCATGGCAGTGGGCTGGACTGGATGACCCTTGAGGTCTCTTCCAACTCTGATTCTATTATTCTATATCTAATGTGAGCAGTGGTCAGTATAATGTTTATCCTGTTGAAGCTGAGGGCAAACAGGTAACAGTAGGTTGATCCAAGGGGTGATGATAAAGTAGTAACTCTCTGTATGATAGGGAAACTGAGGTTAAATAATGCTGATAAAATCCCCCCCCCCATGGTTAACGGATCCACACAATTTTATATAGAGGGTCCAGGTCTGTTCAGATTTTAATTTGTGTCTATTTCCATTGTCTCCTCCAATATACAAATCACATACAGTGCTTATGAGATTTCTGTGGCACAGAAACATTTATTTGAAACACAGATGTATCTGGTGGCATTGAAAAACTTATGACTCTAACATTTTATAGAACTGAGATTGTGCACAAAAATCTAATTTTAAGATTAAGATTAAAAATGGATCCTTATTAATATTACAGGTTATTTCAAGACAAACAGTCAAATGAAAATATGCCTTCCCACAAAATGAATGGTAAATGTGCTTAATTCCTGTTTGTGACCTTAGTCAAGACCCTTCCTCTCTGTGAAAATTGTCCATCTATAATACAAAGAGACTTATGTTGAACTATCTAAACAATTTGTTGTAGGATTATAAAATAGGGTCTGTGAAGACTACAGCTCCTTATAAGGAAACTCAAAAGGAAAATAAACCATAGACACAGATAATAGAACTATTTACTCTGACTGAAATAGATAGAGAAATAGCTGTGATGGAAAAGATGTCGTAGACCAGTGCTTCTGTCTTTTCACCTAAAGATGTTTTGAATTTTTGGGGACTAGTCAAAATTATCTGCAGGATCAAAGCTGTAAACCAGCATTCTAATCCCAGCAGCTCAAGACAACATAGCCAATACTGATGCTTACTAGGAGTTAGCACCTAATGACATCTGGAATGCTGCATGATTCTAACCTCTAGTAGGTACATGAAAGGGGGGAAATGCACCACCACCCCTCACCAAGACAACAGATTGATTTCCCATGGTCATCCCTGCCAATTTTAAAACAAGCATTAATCATTATAATTTGACCTTCACAAGTTCATGGGAACATATTTATAAACCATCCAGAAATCTCTGGATATATTTTTTTAAAATCATTACCTTTTACACACACACACACACACACACACACACATGAGAGGAGACAGAACAAGAGAAGGATAATGAATGTGTCATTGTTTATGTTTTTGGGGAGGGAATTTTGTAACTTTAACCATTTCATCTCCTGCTGTGGTCCTGATCAAAATGGCTACACTGAAGCTACTGTTTGCATGGAGAAGATATCCCCTCTTGTCACTAATGAGGGATTTTATTCCCAGTCCAAAAATCCTTAATTCCCAATCCTTAAAATAGCTGCTGGGAAGATTGAAGAAGAGTTCAGTTCCCTCTCCATACTGTTCCAACAGCCCCATCAGCAGCTTTTAGCACTTTTAAATATGTACACATTAAAAGAAAAGGCAGGTTTCAAATCTCCTTCGGTCATTATAATTATGCAGACACCTACAATCCCTTGATATAAGTACTGTACATATGCTAATATACAGTTTCAGCTGGCGCAATATGACATGTTTCAGTCTGGATAATATGAAAGAAAAGTATAAGGTGTAATAAGGAAGAGCAGGATCCAGAGTATGTTAGACATATTTTGAATCTGATAAAAGCAGCATTTCATGACTACTTAGCTATGCACTAGGACCTGCAGTCTAATCCAAAACTTGTATTCCTGGAAGTAAGTTGTATTTATTTCTTACTTTTATATATCCCTGTTGGATCCTGTACAAGGAGAAAGGTGGGATATGAGTAAAATAAAGCAAACCAATGAATATTGCTCCCAGGACAGCGATAAGGGCCCAAATGTCCTGCTAGTGACTTGTGCCTTCGAGTCATTTCTGACTTATGGGGACCCTAAAACAAATATTTTGTGGAATTTTCTTTATAAGATTTGTGTCAAGGAGGTTTGCCATTGCCTTCCTCTGAGGGTGAAAGAGTGTAACTTGCCCAAGGTCACCCATTGGTTTCCATGGCTGAACAGGAATTAAATTTCTGGTCCACAGAGTGATAGTTCAATGCTCAAACCACTGCACCATACTGGATCTTGTTAGTGACATAGGCAGGCATAATGCCACATTATATCTATATGTCATTTTATCCTCATTATGGACAGACATGCAATATCTTCCACTGTGATAAACTCCTGCCAACACAACCTCCTTCCCATCTGCTTATGGCAGGAAGAGACTGACCAGATTGCACCCAGTTGTATTCCTGCAGTAAGACACACAAAGGTGTTCTTTTTGTGCATCAGGCAGATGGAATATTGGATACTGTCTAGATACTCGTGTTCTTCCCAGCCACTAAATGACTGGAGGGGTGTCTGTGGGCAAGGAGATACGTTATATGTGCAGGGGCAAGGGAGAATTTTTATCTATGCCCAGCTCAGCTTTCCACTCTGTCAATTCAATGCAACAAAAACAACAAAAAATAGTGAAAAAATAAAATAAAAACAAACACAATTAAAACACATATTAAAAGAACAATTAAAAATATCTCAGTATGAAGAAAACAACAAAATACAAACAGTCTAAACCACCCCTCAGCAAATCGGCTTCAGTTGGTGACCCTCTGAATGAGAGACCTCCAAGACTTTCCGCCATCAACAGCCCTGCTCAGGTCTTACAAACACAGAGATATGGCTTCCTTGATTGAGTTGATCCACCTGTAATGAAGTCTTCCCCTTTTCCTATTGCCTTTTACTTTGCCAAAAATCTTTTTCTTTTCTAGTAAGTCTTATAATCTCTTGATATGTCCAAAGTATGATAGTCTCACTTTGGTCATTTTTGCTTTTAGGGAGAGCTTAAATTTGAACTGCTCCAAGACCCACCTACTGGTCATTTTGGCAGCACATGGTATGTACAGAACTCTCTTCCAGTCCCACATTTCAAATCAGTAGGTTCTCCACCTGTTGCATTTCTTCACTGTCCAACATTCAAAATCACATCTAGAAATTGGAAATACAATGGCTCTTGATATATCTCTCAGCAAGAGCCCATCTTAAATGCCAAAGGTCTTTTCAAACAGAAAGATCTTTGTCAGAAGTGAGTAGATCAGCCTATTCTCTCTTGGCAGGGGTACTAGAGTCTGGAGAAGTCTTCTCCTGTGTACCTACCAAATGTGACAGTCTGCACTAGTTAGTAGCTGTGAGGCTTCACAATGGTAACCCAGGGGCTGTACAGATCAGCCCGAAAGAGGTGGGTCTGTGCTGCCCCTGGAAGCAAAGGATTGGGGCCACAGTAACCATACATGCAGCCCTGTGGCCCCAATCTGGTGTTTTTCTGTGCCAAAGAGAAGTGGCAAAATGCCGCTTCTCTTCGGCCTGGAAAAGGAGTGCCCTTGAGGCTTTATGCCCACCGGCACCCTGACCCTAAAGGGAAGAAAGGGGTGACCCCTTTGCATCATTGGCATGGCCATGTGGTTGCCACACCAGCGAAGTGCTCTCCAGCAGCGCAGTGATGTGTCCTGTGTGATACACAGTTTGGACGTGTCACACATGACACATCATGTAATCATGGCGGTGCCCACACGTATACTAGGGTTAGGGAGCATGCGGTTACTGCATGGTCCCTAACCCTTGTATCGGTGGCAGCATGGCACTTTTGGCCTGTCTGTCTTGGCCCCCAGCTACCTTCAAACTGCTGTCTCTCAGGTGAAGGCATGGAGCTCCCATTATCTTTGGCTGTTCTCCCAACCCACCTACCCAGCTGCATTATCCAATTTAAAAGCAACAAATAGTTTCTGAGTTTCAGCTGTGGCTGTACTGGCAGTAGTCACTTTGATTTTGCTTTTTTTTAAAAAAAGACTCATGTGATATGCATATTCTTTTAGTTATAAAACTGGATAGGAAACAAATGCTTAAGAGTAATTAGGTGTAAAAGGCATAATTGGCTCAATAACTGTGAAGAACATAGTTTAGAACAGGTGGCACACACAGTCAATTCTATTAAAACGTTTCATTTTGTGTAAGACAAAATGTAGAGAACTAAAAATATGTATCAAATGATATCAAACAATTCCACAACATTGAAATAGTGTATAAAATATAGTGTATTAAATAATATTTTAAAAATTCTTAGCAGTCTTCCTTAGTTTTCTTAATCAAGAATCATACATTTGAAAGCTTTTCTGCATCTGTTTTTGATCAGAATCAAATAATAAGTTTCCACAGGAACATGTGGTATTAGTTTTAATTCTTTCTTCCTAATTTAGATAGCTTCAAAATTATTTAACGTATTTGTTATCAAATACTAATAGTCACCTGATTTCTGCCTCAATCTCTCTATGCTTTAAAATCAGAGTTTAGCCTCTCTGGGAATGACCTTGAGGGTGGTAGCAGCTTGATATGAAATCCAAGATTTCCTGTATTATAGTTTGTAGGGGTGCTGAGGTACATAGTGATTTTAGGGGTTAATAGTCGTAGTCATTGATGCGTATATATTAGGCTGTATTCATAAAAGACTGTGTGTTGCCTGAGTCAACCTCTTACAGTCTAATACCAGTGGCCAATAGGAAGAACAGAAGAGAATCCAAGAAAACTGAGGTAAGCTAGATTCTGAAGCACTGTCAAATTAGAAACAAAAGAATGTTAGGTGTCTTGGATAATGTGCTTGGGGATTACTGCTGTATATTTTAGGATTTCATGGTATACCTTTTAAAGGGTTCATTTTTTAAAAAAAAATGTTGAAAGGAATAAAAGACTGCTGTGCCTAAATGATTTTTTCCAGCCTCCAGAAATCACCACCTATCATATGCAAGGTAAAATATTTTCATTACTGATTTTATTGCTGTTGAGAATTGGATATAGATATTTATGTAAGCAAAAGATGTCAGAGACAATGTGTTGAATCAAATATGACTCCCTGGGTAATCATTTAACCTCCCTCCGTTCTTTCTCTCTGTCTCATATCCTCTTATTATTTCAGCCACTGTCCAGCAATTTCAAAGGATATTAAGCCTTTGAGATACAGGACTTGATTTCTTTTGGAATAGGAGCATATCTTAGCTATTGTTTTTAAAGAGAGGGCATTAGTTTTCCCCTTGCATTATTGATTCTTATTGTTCTCAGCTTTAAGGCTATTGTTGCCACCTAAGCCACACAACTATCCCCCCCCCCACCCCCAGATCTGTGTGGCACTTCCGAGTATGCCTGCAGCTGACTTATTCTCATCTTCTTTTTTATATAAATGATTTTATAAAACAAAGCAAACATTGTGATTTGAGGTGCATTGTTAATCTAGTGTATTATAGGCACTTGGCTTTGCATTTTTGGGTTTGGGCATATAGCAATGGAAAAGTCAGACTTAATGGGAACAATTTTAAAAAGAATTTGGACAAAGAAACTGAGCACATGTCAAGCAATAAAAACAGAATTAGTTGTTTAATGTAAGAAAGGCAATAATATGGGACACAGGGGAGTGACTGAAGGAGGGAAATAGCTTTTTTTCTCAAACAAATCTCTCCAGACATCTAGGGACCAGTGAACAGCTGTTAAAATATTCTTTGATCTTCCTCTTGTGTGTGTTGAGATCTGGGCCTAGAAAATCTGATCCAGATGCCCCTCTAACTAGGACTACAAAAGAACATGTGAGATGTTCAAAGGAAGACCAAACTCTCGCTGTTTCACTATCTTTAAAGGCAATCATGGCAGCCTTCCTTTTTTTCAGGTGAAGCAGGAGTTTTTGCAGATGAAATAGTGCAAAATTGACGGGCTAAAATACCATTGAAATGTCAGTGATATATATAGAAACATTTTTTTCTATGCAAAAATAACAACTCTCGAATTTTGTTCATGAATATAAGGAGTATACATTGTAGCTTTTAGGGGAGAAAAGACACTGTGAAGATAACATACTTTCTTTAACTACTTTCCCCCCTCTTTCTAAGGTAAACAATGCATGCAAAACTCTACTTCAGCCTTTTGGTAGTCTTCCTGACTGGTGCTGTGTGGACGCGGAGTATCAGAACGATTGATTATGGGGATCCATATGATGACTGGTCTTATTACAGCTTTGAGTGTCCACAAGAATGTTTTTGTCCTCCTAGTTTCCCAAACGCTTTATACTGTGACAACAAGGAACTTAAAGAAATACCTGCCATCCCAGCAAGAATCAGGTATCTCTATCTCCAAAACAATCTCATTGAAGCTCTTACAGAGAAATCTTTTGTGAATGCCACTCAGCTAAAATGGATAAACCTGAACAAGAACAAAATCACTAGTACTGGAATTGAGAAAGGTGTATTCAGCAACCTTAAAGGTCTGTTGTATTTGTTCCTTGAAGATAATGAGTTATCAGAGGTACCAGCTCCATTACCCACAGGCTTGGAGCAGCTGCGTTTGGCAAGAAACAAGATCACTACAGTCCCTGAAGGAGTCTTCAGTAATTTGGAAAACCTCACCATGCTAGATCTGCACCAAAATAAGTTGCTTGACAGTACTCTCTCAAGTACCACCTTCCAAGGACTAAACAGCCTCATGCAACTTAACATTGCTCAAAACTCACTTACTCAGATGCCTCCAATCCTCCCTGCAAATGTAATGCAGTTGTTTTTGGACAATAACTCCATTGAAGCAATACCAGAAAATTACTTTGATACTATGCTCAAACTGATTTTCCTTCGCCTGAATAACAATAAATTAACTGATGAAGGTCTGCCAACCAAAGTCTTTAATATTTCATCTCTTCTTGACCTTCAGCTGTCTTACAACGCACTCACCAGAATCCCAGCTATCAGTGTTCACCTTGAGCACCTACATCTTGATAACAACAAGATCAACAGTAAGTGTTCCCCAGCAATCTAAGGTAGAAGTGTTAACTGTGAAATATCTTTGTCTATATTTTTAACAGCCTTCTGGTTTTTTTATGGATTTCTCAGTTGCATGTATAGGATCGTGGTACACACAGCATAAAACAGGAAGGAATATATATATATATATATATATATATATATATATATATATATATAGTATGTAATATTGGGCTACAACTCTAGAGATGAGGGTTTGATTTCCCACTTGAGCATAAAACCCATTGGGTGACCTTGGACAAGTTTCACTCTCTCACCCTCAGAAGATGGCAATGGCAACCCTCCCCCTAAAGAAACTTGCCAAGAATACTCTATGATAACTTTAGGGTCACTCCATACCTGGAGGCACAAAGCAACACATATCCACACACATACATATATTCTCCCCCCCCCCCTTGAAAAAATGCCAGTGTGCTGTCAGTAGATGAACTGACAAATCAGCTCCATGCTTAATTAACCAGAAAAACCTAATGCAGTTAAAGAGATATGGGTACGTTTCCCTCAACATGTAAATTCTATGGAATTGTCAACTATTTCTAGTTAGCCTATCAGTGTAAAATAACTATTGATCAGATAATGAATGAAGGTTGATTACAGTGACTACCTGGAGAACATTATCCAATGCTTCTTCTGGTGAGTGTTGTCTAGGTTTCACAGAACTATGAAATGTGTTGCCTCTGTCAATGGTAAGGGCAGTACTTCTATTGCAAGGTGATATGTCAGCAGATAGGACTGAGAACTCCTGAAAAACACAGTTCTGGTCTGCATGAGGGTTCAAGGCAAATGTTAGAGATTAAAGGGGAGGAGCTTAAAGAAATGATCTGTTCCACTAAGTCAGGAGGAAAGGACTTATGAGTCTCTAGTCTTAGACTTCACTTTCCATAGCCCCTTTCCACTGTTTTTTTCTGGCTACTGCCCATGAGAATTGCAGTCCAACAACATTTGATCAATTATGCTTTGTCTGCACTTGCCTAAGATATACAGATATCCTATCTACTTACGAACAGGCAATGCATTCCTGCATGATACCAGGACAATGGTTTTAATAGCAATAGGAAATACATTTCTATACCGCTTACGGATGTGGTTTACAAAGTGTAAACTAATTGCACCCAGCAAGCTGGGTACTCATTTTAGCGACCTCCAGAAGGATGTCAGGCTGAATCAACCTGGAGCCCCTGGCTGGTACTGAACTCACAATCTTGTGGTTTGTGAGTGAGTGACTGTAGTACAGCCATTTAACCACCGGGCCACCAGGAATTGACTCTACTTCTGTCACAACCACAAATCAGTCACTAAAATGTACACCTAAACTGGGTGAGCCCAGCTTACTTATACTTGAAGGTGTACTTATACTTGAATCCATGTAATTTGTACATATGCACACACCCCTCATAACATTGCAGAACTGTCATTTACAAAGCCTTCTAGAAAACAATTTACTCATGTTAGAGCTGGGAAACACTAAGAGCCTCTAGTTCAAAGAATAATTATGGCAGAAAGCTCAAATCCAGTTGAATTAGAACATTCATAAAGGAACTGTGCCTAACCACAAGCTACAGAACAAATGAAGTGAATCCATGGCAGAGAACTCAAAACATATGCAAGGCAGATCACTCAGAAAGGGAGCCAACATAACCACCCCCTTTCATATACACAAAGGAAGTTAGAAACACTGTCTCATACATTATGGATATAAACTCCCAACACATGCATGCTATTGTCCAGACATATTGTCCTGTGCAAAGCTGATCCAGACATTCCTTTAGAAACATTTGTATTCTGTTCTGCAATATAGCAAGAAAACAAAAACATCAACCAACAACAACTACGAAGAGATACAAATAATGACTGCTTGGTTACTATCTTATTATACAGAACAATGGAAAAGTCTGCCAGTTCTGCATATCTGTTACAGTGCTAAGAGGCCTGCACAGAAGGGGACAATCCATCAGGTGCAACTTCTGCCTCTTCAGCACTGCAATGTCCCATGTCTCAGAAACAGCTGCTAAAATGTTACCAAGATTATTTATTATAGATACTGGGCAAAAAGGAAGCAGCAATTCTCAAGTTATTTGAATTCAGCAGCTAAATCTTTCATATTAGATTCTTTATACACATCACTATCACCACCACGATCTCTTGTAACTTGGAGAAGCTTACTGTACATCCTTATCACAATTCATTCATAATGGCCATCTAAACTAAACCTAGATGTGTGCATTGAACCAGGTTGAACCAGCCATCTAAAAAAAAATGAGCAGGTATTTAAACTTGGGTGGTTTTATTGCTGGACTACGACTCTCGAAATCAGGGTTTGATTCCATGCTTGGCCATGGAAACCCACAACAACAACAACAATCCTACAGCCATAACTCACCCCCACAAAATGTACCTGTTCCATACTTTCCCACACTTTACATTAGAAATGTCAGCATTCTACAGCACCATTCAGCAGCAGTAAGGTAAGCAGAAAAACTGTGGCTTAATCTAGTTTTTAAGGCACCTTTCCCTTTTGTCTTGATTTTGTTCACCAAGTCTATGTTCCAAGTTGCCTTAATCCATTTAGGATGAGCTTGAAGTGCAAATGTATTGCTTTTACACTTTCATTTTTAGATTTTGCTGGACTATGCAAATAGTGTGTTGTTAGTATGCACATGGTTTCTTTGGCAGCAAAGTTTGCTACTGTTAAGATGCTGAATTATTTAAATATGACCTTTAGGAGGTCATATTTTAATGCTTTAATACTTAAAGTTGGACAGGACTACTAATGCCAAGGGGTTTTTAAACTGCTTTTAGAGTCTGTGCCTTGTCAGCACTCATTGCTTTCATATTAGCTGGGTGGTAAATCCAGGTTTGACCCTGAAAGGAGCTGCCCAGGGTACTTGAAAGTTCTTAAAGCTGCTTTAAAGCTCTGACTAAACCCTGGAATGGATTTGTGCTCCAGTAAAGTGGGGACCATTATCCACCACTACTTCAAGAATTTGGTTAGTAAGAATAAACTAGAATGATTAAAGAGGACCCTGATTCCATTTTTAATTGTCTGGGCTGAATGATACAATCACATTTCTTGATGCAGAGATATCCAAGAATTTAAACAAGGAAATTTCACATTCTTATAGTTTTCAGGAGTGATGAAGGCATCATCAAATTTAAGGCTACAATTCATCCTGCCATTAGCTGACAGCTAACCAGCTACTCCTCTTAACATATTTCCTTGTCTTTCCTAGCTTACATGGCAGATCTTATTGGCTCCCTAGTAAAGCTTAGATGTACAAGTACATATATGAAAATTTCAGATAATGTGTTAATTACTGAGGGACGGGAGAGATTTTTCTCCAAATAACTTTTCTTACACACTTGTCTGTTTTATGTTTAGGTGTTAATGGAACTCAGATGTGTCCAATACCTATACCAGGAGATTATGTCTATGAGAGAAATCTGCCACGCCTTCGATATCTCCGTCTGGATGGCAATGAAATCAAACCTCCAATCCCATTTGATCTCATGCTATGCTTCCGGCTCCTTCAGGCAGTTGTTATCTAAGGACAACTCAGTGTTGCAGTTATTGTTTCTCTGACAGTGAACATGTTTGGCTGATATTTCACTTGCTATACTTTTCACATCTCCCAGTTATACTTTTGGTTTTCTTTGTATTTTTTTTTGTTTGTTTTTGTCTTTATGGTTATTCTCCAATTACAGTTGGCCCTCCTTATAGATTGGCTTGCCTTTCATGGCTTTGAACTTACATGGAAGGCAAACCCCAGCAGAAATAATGGGGTGCGTATTTGCGCCATGAGTCCCATGCACCACTGCAAGCACGTGCCCCATTATTTTCTATAGGGCTTGAGTATACGTTCTTTTCCTGATGTGCAAGGTGTGTGCGTCTGGAACGGATCCCCTGCATATGGGGAGGGCAGACTGTAACTTTCCTCATGCTTGCTTTACTTTAAAGACAGCTTTGAAGAGGATGTTTTTCTCATTGCGGGGTCCATTTAGAATCAAATAAATAAATGTTTTGCCATATTGACTTAATATCCTAATGGCACCAGATCTTGTCTGATCTTGGAAACTAAGCAGGGTCAGCCTTGGTTAGTACTTGGATGGGAGATCACCAATGAATACCAGGTGTTGTAAGCTATATTGCAGGGGGAGGAACTGGCAAAACCACCCCTGAGTATTCCTTACTTAAGAAAACCCTATGGAATTCATATAGGAACAGTGCATTCAAAACAGGTATTAAGCAATAGTAAAATATCCATTTGGGATTTTTACTATCATTGGCGGGTTACAGACGGGCAAAAAGGGATGTACTCATGACGTCATGAAGGTAGAGCCTTCAGACGGGCTTTACCTGAATGCCATCATGAACACGCCCCCCGCACGCCCCAAGCGGGAAGAAGCGGCATTAAAAAGGTGCTGCTTTTTTCCGCTTCTTTTCTGTTTGATGCGTACCTGCGCAGCTCCGTGTGTAAGCCCCTGCACCAATACGTCAGAATTGCTACGCCGCAAATATAAGTTGCCGGTTTAAAAGCTCCGTGTCAGCTGCGTCGCATAATGGGTCGGGTTCCCGGGACATGCGTGGTTTGCAGTCAAGCTTTAATTGCAACGTCCGCTGCCATGCAGCTGTGGAAGCTGAGGCACAGCTGCGGCGCATTTTAAGCCTCGTAACCCTAACCCTAGAGCCACTTGTGTGCATGCGTTGGTAGAACCGCGGGAAGTTGTAAGTTTTGCCGGCGGATGTTTTGGTTGTAGAAAGTGAAAAGGGAAAGTTTGGGATTTAAAGTGACCCCCCTACACACATTCCTGCGCCATTTTCACCTGGGAATGGGCACAGTTCGGCTGCTCCTGGCACAGCTGTGTGGCGGCTCCCCTTTGCCACCAGGCAAGATGGCTCAGCCATCCACCAGCACCCCAAAAAAAGGCAGGGGGACGTCTTGGTCTCATACTGAGACGGCTGACCTCATAGCTATATGGTCCCAGCCAAACATTTTGCAGAAACTGGAGCAGTCCTACCTGAATGCTGACACATATCGAGAAGTGGAAGAAGCCATGAGAGCTGCTGCACCGGTACACCAGAATTGCTACGCTGCTACTTTAAGTTGCCCATTTAAAAGCTCCGTCGCATAGTGAGTTGGGGTCTTGGAACATGCGCAGTTTGTAGTCAGGCTTTAATTGCAACGTCTGCTGCCATGCAGGTGTGAAAGCTGCAGCACAGCTGCAGCGCATTTTAAGACTCGTAACCCTAACCCTAACCCTAACCCTAGAGCAACATGTACGCATGCGCTGCTTGGAAAGTTTGGACTTTAAAGTGCACCCCTACACACATTCCTGTGCCATTTTCACCTAACAATAAAAAACGCTAAAACTGTAAATATTGACATATGTACAAAGGAGGTGAGGGGAGATGGCAGGGGGACAGCGTTGGCAGTGGAGACAGCTGTGGCTGCGCATTGCAGATTCAGCAAGAGCGCGGGGACCAAAGGAGAGGAGGCATCCATGATGCTGGTGACATTGGCAACGTGCAAGTGGACAAGGATGCCAACACCAGCTGATCACCAGCTGGCAGGAGACCACCATTGTTTTTGGGCAGAGCGGGGGGGAAAGTTTAAAGGGGCTTGGGCACTTTAAATGCGCACATAGGCTTTCTGCCGCCGCTGCTTAGTGCTGCGCAGCTGCGCATTCGCCAGCCGGCAAAGGAAAAAAAAGAGACCCCAGAGCTTGAATGTGCCCAAGACCTTTTGATGCCCTCTAAACTTGCCCCCAAAGGCAAAAGGCAACTAGAGGGGGCCTGGGATCAAGGGGCAGGGAGCACTGACAAGGCACTAGGTCCCATGATGTCCCATAAAGACATCATTTCGCCTCCCAGGGCATGTGTTCCCTCCCAGCCCTATCTACTCTACTCTACCCTTCCTGTTCTCTCCTCCCACCATGCCTGGCTCACTGGTCCCCAAACCAGCAATCTCCAAACTCTGTCCTTCCAGGTGTTTGGACTTCATCTCCCAGAATCCCCAGCCACCTTGCCCTGTGGTCTGGGATTCTGGGAGATGAAGTCCAAACGCCTGGAAGGACAGAGTTTGGACATTGCTACCTCACACCACTCCTGCCTAGCTTTAAAGTCACAGGGAAAAAGTTTAAAGGGGCTTGGGTGCTTTAAATGCGCAGACAGGCTTTCTGCCGCTGCTGCTTAGCGCTGCAGCTGCGCAGCTGCGCACCTCTCATGCGGCAAAAGAAAAAAAAGCCGCGGTTTGGGCCGCCCGTGAGGAAGCTGCCTCTCTTTTTGCAGCGTCCTCCGAGGCGGCGGTTTGGAAACTCCGGGTCCGAAACGGACCCAGGTGAGGCGTCTTCACTGCCCCCCGTGTGGAAGCTCCAACACCTGAAGCACGCCCCCGGGGCGGGCCGTCTGGAGGCTCCGCATTCAGCTAAATACACCTCCAAGACGTCCTCCCCTGCCCGTTTGTAACCCGCCATTATGAAATATGAGCATTCCAATAAATTTTAGGCAGCTAAGTTTCAGCAGGAAAATAAGCTGTTAGCAACTACTCCCAATTGTACTTCATTAACTGTTAAGGCATTTACAACAGAAATATTTTGAAAGATGAAGGTCAAATATTTGGAGTGGAGGTATACAATAAATATGTAACATCTCACAAGCTCAGTTAATTTTTACAATCAAGACATTCTATCTCTCGTTACTTGCAGCATGTCCTTTTAATTAAAAAAGTTCCTGTATTATTTAGTTTATTTGTCTTATGCTATGGTCATTACATTCTCAGTCTATTTGCTCTCATGGCTTATAATAGTAGCAGGCCTATGCAATCCAAAATTAATTTTCTATGTTTTCTATGTACATTAGACCAGTATTAATAAGCCTTAACAGTATTAATAAGCCATAACAGAAAGCAAGTATCTACAATGAAACTTCTATTTCAATAAACCTTGTGAAAATTCTTGTAAGTTTTTTTCTTTTGTATGGTTTCTTTAAAACTTCTTTTGCCTGATAAAGAAACCAGCGGAGCTTTGAAATCTTCCATAATGTATTTTGTGCATGTTGGCTGGCCAATAAAGGTGTCACTATTTTCAAAGTGAAATTTATTATAGTTTCTGGCAACTAACATGACTCTTACGGCAAAATATATTGCTACACTTACTCTATTGTATTCATTATTATATTTATGAAGAAGTAGACTTGCATGTGAAATTGTACAGAACTAGATTAACCCTAGCCATAGTAATTTATTTATTGAAAACAGAACAATTTTGTATGATGATTGTCACTGATGATGCTTTATTAAACAAATGTGAATCCTCACTTTTGTTTCATTATATACTTTGCTTCCTAAAGATTTCCTGCAAAGATTAAGTGTGTTGAAGGCCCAGAGTGTTAAGCCAAGAATTATCCTGGTCAAGATATGGGAGCTATCACAGAAGCAATAAATAATCTCAGCAAACAAGGTTAATCCTGGGTCAGAGAGTGTGACAAATGGCCTTTTACTGCACATATCATTCTCTCCTTGGTAGGGGAAGGGGAAAATATATACAAAAAAAGCTTGCACTCAAGTCCATCCAGAGTCTTCATTACAAGGAAATGCCCCTAGGTCTCCATACCCCAGGTCCAACACTAACCACATATCATGCTGCTGCCCATCCACTGTATCATAATTTCCTATGTTGCAGACTTCAGACTAGTTACTTTTATGTCTGCTGCCTTTGAGACTTGTTTTATGAATAGCATTGTCAAATGCAGGAGAACATAGAGTGTTGACATGGCATTGAGGTGGCTACATGGGATTTGGGACTGGAATTACCACTATTTATTATTTAGTTAAGATCAGGCTCATGATACTGGTAGGAGTGTGGAGAACAACCCTTTCCCTTCATGCCATTCCTGAGACATAAAAGTCTGTCTCATGTGTTACTTAAAAGCAAGTAGCCTGTTTCCTTGAACAGATTTTAGTTGAGCAGGGGGAAAGACAAGTAAAATATGAGTATCTGCCCCTTTTCTCCCTGTGTCTAATAAATCAGTTTACATCAGGGAAACAGCAAAGAAGGAGAAGTGCTAAACCTTGCATTCAGATCTTGAAATTTTCTCCTGATTAGCTGAGGACCAGCACAAATATTTAGATTTTTTTTAACTAACGGATGGTGTTTAGTGCTCAAATTACAAAAGCTAGAATTGTGTATGCTGTTGTGATTGAGATTTATATCAGTTTATGAAATTTTGGAGACATTCTGAAATGAGATAGCCAGTATTTCCTTGCACTGTAAACCCCTATCCACGCAACTGAAGGTTGATGGCACCAAGAAAAAGCCCTCTCAATTTTTTTTTAAAGTACTGTGAAAGTAACTTGCAACAAGATCCAGAAGAAATATACACAAGATTTAGATACACACGGGAAGTGAAAAACCAACAGTAATATTACCAGTATTGGAAAGTTTAGTTTGAACTAGGAATTCTGGGACTTGCAGGTTTAAAAAAAAGGTTTCCAAGCTCTGAAGAAGCAGGTTTCCTGCTTTGCTAAATTTCCAGTGCAAAGAAAAAGAACACAGCTGCATCCAGCAGGGCCAAGAGGCTTGCACAGAACAGATGACAGTGATTATGTGTGGGGTTTTTCCCCCTCCCAGTCATCATCATTTGTTGGATGCAAAGATGGAAAAACCTAGTGTGCATCATATTCCAACTTTTTGTAGTCTTTTATGAGATGATAGATCCTGGAACAAAATTTTGAGTTCTCTTAATACATATGCCTTTCAAAATAATATTCAGCTCTGCAGGCATTAACTACAGAGTCCTGACCATCAAGATGTCATAATACCTCATTAAACATAATTTTATGGAACCTGGTTGTCAATGCAGATTTTGTAATTTTAATTCTCACTTTCTCTCTTCCCTGCTTATTTGTTTTAACACTGTAAACTTTTTGGAAAAAGAGCATAATGAGACCAGAAAGCAAACAACAACAACCCCTCAATATAATAAATACTGTCAATCTGAAATAGATGATAAATGTTTCCCACATGGCAGATCTTCGAATAAGAAAATTTAAGTGAAAGTGGTTCTTTTAAATTGGATTTAGATTCATGTTCCAAACCCAAATTTAAGGAATAGAGAAAAGTAGAAATAAAATCATAACCAACAGATAAATCCAGTTAATATTTCCAAATACTGGATTACTCAATAATTTAATATTAGTCCAGTCTTCTAAATGTTCATTTTTTTTTTCAGACTAATAGTAGATGTTTAAAATCATGCCATTATAGTCAGCATTACATTTTTATTGTATGTACATTTGATATATAATCTTTATTTTGCATATATGTAAAAAATTCTCCTAAAATGATGACATAGCCTGAAATATATGGGATTATAAGACTAAAATGAAAAGAAGCAGGTCAACTGTATAAAAAGAAGCATAGCATCTCATCAATCTAGTAATAAAAGTGTCTGGATTATTATTTCAGTTTCATAAAGTGCAGGAACTTTAATATATAGGAGATCGGGAATCTATAGGACACTTGAAGTGCGGACTGATGAAAATTACCTCTTTTTTCTACACTGGGATATCCCATGAGTGGGTTACTGCTCCCACTTACTCTCTGGCAGCATAACAACAAAAACAGATTTGAATATAAGGTGATATTTTTACTTGCCCATTTATAAATATTGTACAATTGTTCTTCCATATTGAAGGATTTTGTACCCATGGATTCAACCATCCACAGCTTGCAATTATTATTTTTTAAAAAGATATAAATTTTAAAAAAAGCAAATTGTGATTTTGCCATTTTATATAAGCCACACCATTTTGCCAGGTCATTGTATTTAATGGGACTTGAACATGGATCTGGAATCCACAGGAGTCCTAAACCAAATCCCAGCGGGTGCTAGGGACCCACTGTATTATTTTTTAAAAACTGGACACCTTTCTTTCCAAACTTTCATTTGGCAAAATCCATTCAACCAAACATAGATTTTTGGGCATCATGGTCCTGCTAGAGTTTGTATGTTGTTCAATCAAAGATCTGGGACTGAAAAAATATCAAAAGAAAGTTTGTAGATTCTGAGGAAAATCTGCCATGCCAGTCATTATTAAGGCTCAGTTAAGTAGGGCTTTCTAATTCCATGAATAATATAGTTTTTTACCAAACTGTATCATCAGAAAAGGATAGAACAAAGGAATCCTATATATATATATATATATATATATATTGCAGTGAGAATGTCTTATAGGAAATCTATCTGCTAGACACACAGTCCACATGTGACTATTCCTAAAGACCAAGAGTTAAAATATTTATAGGCACATCTGCTTGACTTTCCCACATTTTGTTGTGTTACTGCCTAGACCTGAAGTGAACTTAATTAGCTTTGTTACTTGACAAACTATCCCAGATTAAATTTGTCACTTTGTACACATGATAATCAACAGTAGAAAGGTGCAAAATATTTTCAAAGATTAAGTAAACAAGAACAAAATGGCATTTATTAGTTGCGAAAGTATTCACCCTCTTTGTTGCAGGGTTTTCTTGGTCTCCTAAGCCCACCTGTGTGCAATTTCAGTGTTGTATTATTCCAGATTAAATGCATATGCCTCTGGAAGGCCCTGGAGTTAGAGAACATATCGAAACTAACAACATCATGGACCAAGTGACTATTGTGAAAAGGAAGTTGTGCAAAAGTACAAATCAAGGATGGGCTATGAAAAATATCCCAAATTATGAATATTCCCTGAAGCACCATAAAGTCCTCTATTATATAATGGAAAGAATATGCCTAGATAAGGTCATCTACCCAAACTCAAAAATCGGATAAGAAGGGCATTGGTCAGAGAAGTAACCAAAAGGCTAATAGTAAGTCTGAAAGAGCTGGAGATCCACAGGTGAGGTGGGGGCAAAGATCTATAGGACAGGTGGACACTACAAAGCTAGGCTGTTACCAGATATGCCCTCAGAACATACACATGTTCTGTGTATACATGGCTGTCATCTTGTAACTCTGGCAAATAGTGTGTCAGGCAAATCCACATTCATACAAAACTCTCTCAAAAGGGGATTTTTATTTTTTACATACAGCAATCAAGATATACACAATAGTTGCCCTGAGGAAGATGAATAGAGCTTCATAAATGGCAAAAGTACAAACAGAACAGCAGACTTTAAATTCTGCAAGGGTTTGGAATTAAGAGTAGTTTGAAGCTATAGGGGTTAATAAGGGGAGGAAGAGATGAAAGAGAGAATTTCAAAAGTAAAACCAATATAATACTTTCCCTAATCCACAGGTACAGACAAAAGCACATACACACACAAACGCACACAACAGAGTAAGAGGCAGAAATTTCAGGGAGCTGCAATGTGCAGGGAAAGCACTACACAGAATATAGATTTAAGAGACAGAAATTACCACTCCTAGGTCCCGTTGCATTTATGAAAAGCTAGGGAGCCCTCATGGCTGGAAGAGCACATGAAAAGGAGAACAAGTTACTATTCTCTGAGCCAGAGCCAGGACTCTGAGAAAGAAAATAAACTCACAAGATTTTCTGGCCAAACGCCCAATTCTTGGGGGGGGGTGTCTAAAAGAGTGATTTCAGCTCAGCAAGGGGCATCCAGGAGGAGGCAGGCAGCTTCAGTTCTTGGTTTCAGTTGAACCTTCCCCCCAGAATTGTTTGTTGTTGTTAGCTGCCTTTGAATTGACTTCAGCTCATGACGACCCAGTCAGGTTGACCAGATGTCTTCCAGGACATGTCCTATATTTCAACCTTCTGTCCAGGAGGAATTTCAAAATGTCCTCCATTTTGAGCATCACTGAGAAACATGAATTTACATTTATATGGGTATTTTAAGGTTTTATTTGGTAATGTCCTATATTTTTCTTGAATGTCCTACATTTTGCAGTGCCTTGTCCTCCTTTGCAGTTAGAACATCTAGTCACCCTGAACACCATGGAGGAGACATCTCAAGGCTCCCTGTCCTCTAGCAAACTGCACAAGCCCTGCAAGCACAGGCCTATGGTCTCTTTGATTGTGTCTAACCATCGGGCATGAAGTCTTCCTCTCTTCCTCTGCCTTATACCTTTCCTAGCATCATTGTTTTTTCTAATGATTCATTTTGATTCATGATGTGGCCAAAGTACAACAGCCACAATTTAGTAATCTTAGGGCCCGAACAAACAGGCTAAAATAAAGCTGCTTTGGGTCACTTTGGATGTGTGCTGTTTAAATGATACATGTGTCCTAAGCGGCTGGAAGGACTGGAGTGCAGCTTTGGCACAGCTTCTGGCCTCTTAAGATGTGTGTGTCATTGAAACAACATACCTCCAAAATGATCTGAAGCAGCTTTATTTTGGCCCATCTGTTTGGGCCCTTAGCTTTCAAAGAGAATTCAGGATTGATCTGTTCTAGAGCCCATTTATGTTTCTCGGCCATGCACAGTATCCTCAATATGGTGTTCCAGCACTATCCTTATTTTAGTGTGCTAAACTATATCTTTACATGTTCACTTCTCCAGTCTCTAGTCTTCTTCTGGCTTCTTGGCTGATTTCTCCCTTCTGATCAAAATTTGAACCAAGGTATACTACCAGAATACTACCTTTCAGTTTAGAGGAATTGGGGCATACATCAGCATACTTGCTAAAGCAAAGAAACCTTTTCAAACAAAGAGTGCCCACTTGGACATCATGAGACACAATAACTGGCTTAGCCAAAGGTAGCAATGACTCAGACAAACACCCACTTTAGAAAGACATTACAGAAGCATTAGGTCAATTAACCTTGCCCCAAAGATGACATTTCCTATCAATATGCAAAGGGACATTGTAGCACCTTTGAGACTAACTGAAAGAAAGATGTTGGTAGCATGAGCTTTTGTAGACTTGAGTCTACTTTCTCAGATGAATGAGGAACTAGACTCAATTCTATAAGCAATGCTGCCAGGGTTTTCCTCAGTTACTCTCAAATATCCCTTTGCAGTGGCTATGGTGGGAGGTGGCACATTTTGATGGCCTCCCAGGAAGGAGAGACCAATTAATTTGCACTGCGGCAGCAATGCCACAGTGGGCAGAACTGGGGTCAGAGCTAGACACTACTTAAAGCCCTGCCATCCCTGGATGCTTCCTCTTTGCTTCTGCACTCAACCCATCCTTCTGCTGCTGACACAGTATGAAGTTTTCTTGGCCACTTAGTGACTAGGTTAAAAAGGTTGTATGTACAGCGCTGTGTAAATTTACAGCGCTTTATAAATAAAGGTTAATAATAATAATAATAATAATAATAATAATAATAATAATAATAGGTATGAATTTTTTCACTTTTCTACAGGCTTTTTTGCCTAACCCATACTGTTACAGCCAGAGAGGGATAATTGGTGGGGGTAGTATCTAAATATGCTGTCACCTATACAGGAGTGGGGGAGATTTAGAGTTTGGTGACCACCAAGGGCAGTAAGTTTTGTGAAAGAGAGGTCTCTGGACCTGTCTCTTTAGGGCCCTGGACCTGAGAGATGGAGAAAGTGTATTACCGTAAGGCTGCCCTGAAAGATAAATAGTCTCTTTAAGCCCCATGGCTTGAGGAAGGGACTTTTGAATTTATATTCCTAATGCAGGCTGGCCAGGGAGTAATTCCACCTTTTAAGGACATTTGAGCCATGTTTGACCAGTGATGGAGCCTGGTATGGAAATCTTTAAAGTGACCCAGTTTCAAACCCATCTTCTTGTGTCTGGTCTTGTTATTTCCCAGGTTGCTCATCAATATCCCTTTGCATATTAAATTTCTAGACTAACACAGCTGTGTCTTTGAATTTCTTATCAATGTCATTCCTGTCTGTAGTGCATAATTTTCCAACTGCAGGGCCACATACTGGGAGATACAGTACCTAGCCTGGGGGATATTCAGTATCTCAATTGTTTAATTAGGAAACTAAAGCAAGCTCGATGCTGGTAGTCAATGGCATACAGAATAGATTCTGGCTATAACATTTGACCAGGAGTTTAAGTCAGGGAGTAGCTAAAGTACTTTGGAACTTAGTCAACAACTGGCCTATACCGTGCCTGAGAAAAGATGCAGTGGTAGTATATTAAATGCAAGACAGGAAGAGAAGGATGGAAGACTTTCTGCAGACTTTACATAAGGACTTTGAAAAATGATATGTTCCCACTGAGAGTGTTTGGAAGCTGCTTTGCAAGATGTGGTGGATGTTGCACTAGGGAGTACTGAACACCTCCTCAGCATTCCAAAATTAGACATAAACACATATAACCTCTTTTTATCTGTATGTAACCAACAGGAATCTGGCCTTGAAGTGTTCATTTAGCTAAGGTGGTGCCTACACAAGCCAGAATACTCTGGAAGCAGGCCAAAGCATCCTGGCTCCGGAGCTAACCTGGGACCCTCCATTGCAATGAGGAACAACTGTTTGTACACACATCCTGCTGTGTGGCACAGTGTGGTCATGGCAAGTCACTCATTCTGAGGTCACAACAATGCATCCAGACTTGATCACATTGCTGGGTTTCTTGTTCTGACCTCAGAGTGATTGACCCTCTGTGGTGGTAGCCATGCCAGGCAGTACATGTGTGTGAACAGCTGCCCAGTATCAGCTGCAGATCTGGGAAGGCTCCAGATCTGGGAAGATCTGGAAGAATGGATAAGTTTTTTTTAATGCATTATAAGGAGGGTATACCATGGACCCAGTACTGTACTGGTCATCACCTGGAATGTTCACACTAGAATTGGGGTTTGGACCATGTGTCTTCTGCACTCCCTGCCAAGAAGACAGGTGATTTTTTTTTTTAAAGAATTCCTTCTGTGGTTGGTATAAAATAGTCAAAAATGTATATAGTTTACTGAAAAATATTTTCTATCTGCATTCCTTCCTTTGTTTTTGTTTGTTAGAATCAGAATTATAGAGTTGGAATAGACCACAAGGGCCATCCAGTCCAACCCCCTGCCATGAAGGAACTCTCAATCAAAGCATACCTGACAGATGGCCACCCAGCCTCTGCTTAAAGACTGCCAAGGAGGGAGACTCCACCACTCTCCGAGGGAGTGTGTTGTGCAATTTCAAGTCATTTCTGACTTAGGGAGACCCTAAATCATGGGGGTTTCTTGGCAATATTTGTTCAGATGAGGTTTGCCATTACCTTCCCCTGAGGTTGAGAGAGTGTGACTTGCCAAAGGTCACTCAGTGGGTTTCCATGGCTGAGCTGGAAATCAAACCCTGGTCTCCAATGTCCACTCAAACCAGTATGCCATACTGCCTCTCATTCTTTTCTTAAATTATGCTTTTTCAACTATAAGTAAAGAAATGTAGAACTCTACATTAATCTGAGTGGAGGAGGATTATTTTTTTTCCAGTGGATAGCATCTGTGAATTCTTGCTTTGCTTCAGAAAATGTAGTAGTTTCCTTCCAGAAAAATGAAGTGAAAAATTCCTGAGAGAGCTGATATGATACTTGGAGAGATGGCTGATGGCTCAGTGTGTCAGTGAATCCACTCTGGACCTTAATCAAACTGTAAAGGAGCTATCTAAAGTACTAAACCTGTTTACAGGCTATGATTCAGAACCCTGGATAGCTCATTTAAAATCTGAACTAAAATCTAAAATGGATTCTCTGTTCCTCTGACATGGAATCCAGAAAAAAATCTTGAAAGAAAAAGATCTAACATACCATGCAACAGTAACTACTGGGACTATGAGATGGTTCTTTTCCAATAACAAATTTTTGAAGAGGAAGTGAAAAAATGAAATATAATAAAAATATAATAAACCCAGTGATTTCTATTGTTTGAATTTTTTGCTATTAAAAGTAATCCACAGTAAACTCAAAACCATTTGGAATGCAATGTATCAGGAAACATTTATCATAATAATTAATGAAGAGAAAATCCTCCTTATCATTAGAAAGAATTCATCCCAATGTTTTCAGTTGGGGATAATTGGATCAAATGATCCCATTTAGCTTTGAGCTCTTTGGATACCCTTAAGAAAGTCATTTTCCTCTCATTCTCAGTTCTTCATATTCCTAATAACAACACATCTCTCAGATTTTTCGCAAAGATGGATGATAGCATAATTAAAAAGGACCTTGCCTAATAAAAGTCCAGATGATATATTAAAATGATAAGATAACAATAAATAATGTATAAATACTGAAACACTTTGGAGGCAATACATTTGTAGCTGAGTTTACACACTTCACCTTTTTTACTGCTATAGTTATAAGACACCGAATCAAATACTTAAAGCTTTCTGTTTATTCTTTGGCATGATAATGACAATGAATTAGTTGATGAAGTACAGGACTTTAAAATATACTCTCCCCCATCAAAATGAATTGTACCTAGTTAACATAACTTTTTCTGGCATCCAAATTTCTTTCAGAAGATGTGATATGAAAGTGTTTAAGCATCAAGAAATTTCTCAGGATTAAAGCTTCCTGTACCACCCTCCCACAAACCCGGCACCCCACTGCCATTGGTTAGGCTAAAAACCACAGACGCGTATTCAGAGTAACCTTGTGCAATTTAAGAAAGCAGAAGCCAAGGTAAGTTTACTGCTTCTTTTTTCTTGATTAGTAAACTAGACTTTTTGTCAAGATATGCACATTTTAATATTTTGACAAGAACTGTAATGATGGATATTAACTTATTAATATTTGCTTTTTACTTTGTTTTATTGCCTTCCTATGAGAAGTACATAACAAAATCATAATATTTGAGAGCTCTTATAGATGCCAATATAATTACAGTATGCTCCAATATTTTGCTTATAAACGAATTACAGACAGGAAGAGAATTCAGTCAGGTTAGGCAGGCAGACCAGTCAGGTTTACAAGTGTGTGTAACTGTGTGTGTTTATTTTTGAGTGTGCTTGTACTGAAGCATATAATAATATTTAAATATACATACGTTGCTTAATGAATTCTTTACCAGCCATGTGTGCTGTCAAAATATAATTTTAGAATACTTTAAAGTTTATCAGTGTATTGATGAAATAATCTGAAAATTAATGGCATTTCATGATATTCCCTTCTACCAGTTATACCCATGACCTTACCCTTCTATTTATAAAAAGTAAGCATGAAAGAAAGAGTAAATAAGATGCCACAGTTTAGTGGGTACTGTGATAGATTTGGATCTGGAAGAGAGGTGGGTTCAGATTTCTCTCTAGTGATTTGTTCCAGAACTTAATTATTAGTGTCAGCTTTCTCCCATTTTGATCATAAGACATTTATTTCAGTTTTTTTTTTGTAAGAATGACAACAAAATAGTTGTTCAAGCACTTTGCAAATTAAACAATCATGAATTGAACAAATAGTAGTCCTAGTTATGACAATATGAGCCTATTAGATTCAACTAATATTTTTTCACTAATATGTGAAAAAATGAAAGACAACATCTCTGGTGCTATTTCCAGTGTGTGTGTGTGTGTGTGTGTGTGTGTGTGTGTGTGTGTCAGCTGCTGGGAGGTACATACATTCTAGTTTATCAATATGATAGAACAATCAGTAATTTGTTTTAGCTAAAACCAGAATTTAATAAATTAATTACTGCTGAAGAGTGCAGTACTGTACAATTAACCCTTGGTTAAAGGTACCAAGTCTCAGCTGCTGTACATTCTGTTTACTAGCTAGTTTTTAAAAATTAAAAAAAAAACAAGAGAAAAATGAATGCCTTGTGCTGTTCACCATTCCCATTGGAATTTCATGCCTTCATGTGTAAACCTTCTTCACAAAGGCCTTCTTTCAAGAGGCTTAATATCAGTTTGTTTGAGTCTAGGCAACCTGAAAAGAAAAAAGTGTCTCATGAATTTCTAATGTCAAAGAGTGTGTGCTGCTCTTTAAGCACAACTTATAAATAAATTAAAACTCATGTGTGAAACCCTCAGGCTTCAATGAAGTAGTTTTATATTAATATTTACACTCTTACTGGTACCTTTCCTGTTCCATATATGTTGTATGGAAATGATGGTGTATTGACAATAAAGAATGAATTTTTCCATGGGAATATTGAAGGACTTTTTTTCAGGATCACATGACCTAATCAACAAAAGTCATTTGTACTTAATTCTAATTAAAATAAAATGTATGAGTTACACTCAGTAAGCTTCAATGATTTCATACATAAAGATTAAAACTTTAGCTTTCCATGGGAACAAATATAAAAATTATAAACACAAGCTATACCAACTGAACATGTCAAGTATAATGTATAAAAACTGTATGTGCCAGAAGAATTTTCTTTATGGTGTTTCACATTGTCATTGGCCCTTCCAATAAGTCCAGTGGAGCATCATGCACACAAAGAAAGCTACTTAAGTGGACATGCTAAGTGAGTTCTTGTGGAGCATATTATTTAGCAGCATATTTCCACAGGAATCCTCAGCTCTAATCCAGAACATACTCACCAGGCCAATTGCAGCCTAATCCGGAACATACTCACCAATTGCTCCTGTTTGATCCAGTTATGCTATACAACAAAATTATATCTGGATCCATGTTGTGGGGTGTCTCATGAGGGGTGGCTCATGAGAATATGTGATGTTAGGAAGCAACAACTGTTACCAGCAGAGGCCAGATCTTTAATCAGTATCAAGTCTTCCAGGGTAAAAAGGAAGTGGGTAGGACAACCATTCAATGGTCTTCTTATGCCATGAACAATGTGGCGATTGCTAGAAGGAGATAAACACAACATAGACTTTTTGTAAGATTCCTGGTGGGATGGCCACTCTATAAAAGCTACATCCTCTTTCTTTGCCACGGAATGCTCTCTAGAGACTACAACTGGCAGGGAGCTGGAACAAAGGCCTGTTACAGACTGCCAAAATAAAGCTGCTTCAGGTCTCTTTGGAGGTATGCTATTTAAATGATGTATGAGTCCTAAGAGTCTGGAGGTCGCGCCAAAGCCACACGCCATTCCTAAGCACTGGAGTGCAGCTTTGGTGCAGCTTCTGAATTCTTAGGATTCATGCATCATTTAAACAGCACACCTCCAAAGAGACCTGAAGCAGCTTTATTTTGGCTGTCTGTAACAGGGCAAAGATATGAATCTCTACCTCCCATTACTCACACATATTTCCCCCTTTGTTCATCAGAATTCTAGTTAAATAGAACATATGCAATGAAAATAAAGAGGAATAATCTATTTTCCAGTTTTACCCTTCTAGCTTCCATCTCAACGTATATGACTGTTTCTATACTGAAAGAGGGTTGTAAAATCTCTTTGTTCATCAGAATTCTAGTTAATATTGCCCAAGATAGTATAAGTCCAGTACTTGATGGAATCACTGGTGTACCTGTGGTTAGCGTCACTCAGTGCAGGAGGGCAGCAGTGAGACAGTGGGGGGGGAGTACCCCACTGCCCCCCTTCTTCCCAATGCCTTGCTTACTTGTCCCCTAGCCAGCCCACTGCTGCCCAGCAAGACTGCAGCTGGGTAGGTGGGATGCTAAAGCATCTGGATGGCCGTTCAGGTTCTGGCATGGTTGCTTAGGGGAGCAGCCATGCCAGACCCCAAACAAAAGGCACTCCCCTCAGTAGCCCCCACAGCTTGAGGGCAGTGCTGCAGAACCAAAACTAAAGGCACTGCCCCCAATCCCAGCAGCCCCTGATGATTGCAATTCTGCATCCTCCAGAGGGCCATTTGGAATCTGGTGCAGGTGCTTGAAGGAACAAACACACTGGAACTGAAACAAAAACACTTCTCCCCCAGCAGTGCCCTCTGCTCGGACGAGCAGTGCTGCAGCCTCTGGAGGTCCTTTTGGGGTCTTGTATGGATAGTGGGCAAGCTACAAAGGGACATGATGCCCTTTCTCACTCACCCCAGCAGCTGCACCAGCCCCACAGGGTGTATTTCCCCCCTGGGTGTCACCTGGTGTGATCTGTACTTCCCCTGCACCCCCTAGTGACATCACTGGGTGGAATATTTGACCTTTTTAATCATCACTGGTTTGCTTTCTTCCTAGAATATTGGCTATTTGTAATCATCACTGTTTTTTTTTTCCTTCCTCTAGAAAAGTATTGAAGAATGAAGTTCTTTGCAAATGTTTTCATGGGAATTTTTATCTTTGATACCGTTATGGCTGCCCCTACAATAAGTTCTATAAACTATGAGTCGGAAATATATGATGTTGAAGATCTGGATAACCTCTATGACTATGATGAAAATCTATCTGTTGATCAGTCACAGGTAAATCAAAATTGTACATTTGCAAACAGTTGTACAACAATGGCAACAAGCTGAGGTTTTATATTTTGGGGTGGATTTGCTGTTTTGACAGCACACCAAACCAGTCAGTATTCAACCCACTCTGCTTTCACAAATAAGTTGGAATATGTATTTCCTGATTTTATACTACACTGATAGAGGAAAGCACGGATAGATTATTTAAGTTTGTAGAGCTTTTTCAGTATTTGATGTTGCCAAAGTAGTGTAAGAAAGAAAGGGAAAATGGTAATTAAAAAAAGAAAAAATATAACTGCAATGAGGAACAACTCAAGTTTCAAAACCTTTCTAGTTTAGAAACTGAAGAACCAAGAAATATTTCAAAAAGAAAGTGTAAGCAATCTATATTTCCATCCTGCTCATCAGTTTGTACACAACAAATCTGCATATTTTTGTCAGATTTCCATATTTTATTCCCAAGCATTTCAAGCTGCCCTGATCTGTGATCTGTGCTGATATTTTAGGGATTGCATGAAGCTCTGACAAATCTTAAGCACCTAGACTTTGCTGGACCTATCTACTGTGTATCAAAGTCTATTAGAGTTGTGAGTAGTGGGCATGCATGCACAGAATTTTGTTTTAGATTCTGAACTGGAATAGAACATCTCAGAATGATGAAGCTCCAGTTTATAAAACATTTAAACATTTAAGTGGTTCCTTGTTATCCACTGAGGTTTGGTTCCAGGACCCCCTGTGGATAATAAAATCCATGATTTTCATCCCATGAAATACATTGGCATAGCAAAATGGTTTCCTTTATATAAAATTGAAAATTAAGGTTTGCTATTTGGTATTTATACTTTTTCAAGCTGTGGATGCTTGAATACATGGATAAAAAATCTGTGGATAAGGAGAACTGACTGTAATTCTATTTTTGTATGATTTTAATTGTATTGTGAGCAGCTTTGAGTCCCAATTTTTTTTTGAGGGGGAGTAGGATGATGATGATTGTCTAGATAAACTTATAATTTGAACCAGATAATTATGGACTTTGGTAGCATATTCAGTTTTTAGTTATCTCTGTAAAATGAGAGAGAGTCATTGGAGAGATGCTCCAGATGTGGAAGGGTAAGAGATTTTTGGAAAGGAGGGACTCTATTCCACACTGCTTGGGCAATGTGCATATTTTTCACATGATCTAGTTTACAGAGGAATGGCTATATTACACAAGATGGCTATGAAAATAAAAATAAAATCCTAAAGAAGAATGGAAATTTGCTATTTTCATATTATGAGGCAACTGATTTTCTTTCTGGTAGATGTCCTGGATTTTTGCCATCGTTCCAGTGGGAGGTATTTCTCTACACTGGAATTCTTCTAACAAACAAATGTGAATTAAATAAACCTAACACTATATACATGCCAGGATTTTTCTGTGAATGCTTTTCTATGATGCATTTAGCCAGGTGCTGAATAAAGTTTATAGCATGTGTGCAAGTTTGCAAATGTAGAAAGATGAATTCATCTTTTCACATCTCACCTTATATATTGATTGTTCCCTAATATCATTGTGATCCTTCCAGAGAGGAAACTAGCAGACAGAAACAGAAAGTTGGGTTTACTTTAACAACTCTACTCTAATGGCTAAGAATAATACTAGAGTGGAAAGTGCTAGAATTTTTCTGCAGATGAGGTGAAACACTGGCTTTAAGTCCTCTTTTTGCTTCCAAATTCTAGCAACCTCTTGAAAAAAATGTATCCTAAGGGAGCTTATTGTGCTGAGATACTGAAGGAAAGAAAGATGTCATTCAAGTATATAATTTATGTGGCTGTTTCCAAGCAGAAACAACAGGAAAAAGGAAATATTAAAAGAAAATAAACATAAGAACAAGGAAGAGATGGTTGGGTCCAGCAGGAGAAATAGACTAGGAAGGAGTGCAATTTGAGGGGCAGTTTGCATTAATTACCATTCTTGAGCTGAGACACAAACTTTGTGTCTGTGCACACAGATTTCCAATAACTGACATAAAAAACTAAATGGTGTATTATTTTTGGGATCTGATTTAGGGCTACTTTTTAAAATGGGAATAATTATTATACTTCTATACATAATACGAATATTACTATTCTTATATGTGTAAAGACATTTGTGGAGAAAGGCAGGATATAAATAAAATCAGTCAATCAACAAATAAACAGACTGGCCATCCTAGAAACCTATCATCACATATCAACCTTTTAAGCTTTTTTGGGATACAGTGGTTTGAGGCTTCCTGATAAACAGTGGAGAGATACCGAGGAGATTATTATACAGGGACAGGACAGGGTTGGGATTGTTCTCCCGTCCTTATCTCATCCATGACTACAATAGCACAAAAGCCTTTCATACATGTAGTGCTGATCCTGTCATTGAAGTGGAATTGTATTAATGCAAAATACCAGGGCAATTCCACTTCAATGACAGGATCAGCACGCATCAGATGAAAGCCTTTCATGTGATTGTGATCACTTGTGCTATCCAGATGGGACAATGTCTGGATAAGCACAGTGTTGTGTGAAAGTACTTCCTGCAATCACAGGGGAAGGACAAGCAAGGATGAGGCAAGGATGGGGCAAGGACATCCTTTTCCCATCTGATAATCTCCTAAAACATGTAGCCAGTGATTATCACATTTATCTCTATATTTATAGGATGTTATTAGAACTTACTGGTATATATAATCATATGCATGCATAGTTGGAGAGGCAGTCATGAAAAACTGGCTTACTTTTTTCACTCTTTCTCATCCCAATTGTATATATTCTCATCATTATTTCTCTGTTTCTTGCATCTGTAGAATTATGTCCTGTCTATACAAGTTTAAGTCCTATAATATGACTCTGCTGAATGTCTTGTATTTTTAAGAGTGTTGATGTAGCTTGCACTAGTAAGGAAAAACAATTTCTTGGATTTGCATTTCCCCAAGAAACATTCATTTGGCATCTTCAAAGACTCAAAACAGGTTGGACAAATCTACACATTTGTAAGCCTTTCATTCTGTTAAAGAGGAGGAGAAATGTACACAAAATCATGTGCATGTTTGAAAAATTTGCATGAAAACAAGATAAACATGTACATGAAACAACCTTTAGCAAACAGGTAAATTATGTACATTTTTAATAGTATGTGTACAAAAATATGTTTTTTTAAATTGCTCTAAAATAGGTATGAATTTCCATGCAAACAGGAACATGGGGGAATCATGCATCCTGATACAGAACTGGGGTGGAAGAGGGTGAGACATTCTTACTTTTGACCCAACTCAAGGTTGGGCTACTTTAATGGATCCCTGGTCCAATTCTCCAAAGTGCTTACTATGGACCAAATATAAGCATACCCCTGTTATTGACCGACCAACCAACATTTCCAGCTATTTCCACAGAAACAGTGCTTAGATCAGAAAAAGAGACTAAATATTGGAAAATCATTCTGATTAAAGGGCACATTCATTTCTCTTCCCTGAAATTGTACAAGGCTAAATAATAACAGAAATGGTATAAATAATAAGCATGCCAAAGAAGAGAAAAGTGTTTTCAGCTGTGATAGTGTATAAGATTGTTTCGGGCAGAAAAGTAAAATTATAGACAGGCAGATGCTTGAAACTGCTCTGTGAAATTCCAAACATTATGAAATCTCCATATGGAAGTAATGTGTGGCGATCCTAAATTCATGTATGTATGCTGGGAAGCAGCAAATGGGCATGGCTTACAAGACAATGTGCTCTGTATGAATAGTTATTTTAAACAAGATGATCAGAATTCTATAAAATTCTAATTTTATAAAAGAAAATGAATTATATGTGCTGTGCAAATTAGGGAACTGTATACTTATTCACTTGAATTCCATGGCTGAGCAACAGCTGTTTTTTATGTAAGAAAGTGGAAACAGGATTCAAGTTATGGTGGGGATGGTAGACTAGATATGCAGAAATCAGTGGGTCTTCATATGCAACTTGCCACCTCATACATCCAAGCAGATTTTGACTCTCTTGGTTAAGAGATTAAAAATCAGAACAGAGCAAAGAAAAAGGACAATACATTCTGAAATACACACACACACACACACACACACACACACACACACACACACACACAGAGACTGAGAGAGAGAGAGAGAGAGAGAGAGTAGTGTGCCTTCAATTCATTTCCAACTTATGGTAACTCTGAGGCAAACCTATCATGGGATTTTCTTGGCAAGTTTTGTTTAGAGGAAGTTTGCATCACCTTCCCCTGAGGCTGAGAGCATGTGATTTGCCCAAGGTGGATTTGATGGCTGAACAGAGATTCAATCTGGCCTTCCAGAGTCCTAATCCAGCACTTAAACCACTAAGCCATTCTGGCTCTATTGTCATAATCATCATCATCATACTTATTTATATCCCTTTTCTCCAAAATTGGGACTAAGAATTACTTACAATTTAAAAGCACAGTACAATTAAAAACATACAAAAGCGACTATTAAAATAGAATTAAACTATAAAAATATTAAAACAGATTACTTGTAAAAAAGGATACAATTTCAAAAGATAAAAGTACTTAAAAACAGCACACTTAAAACAGTACACCTCCAGAATGGTCTTTTAAAACTTTCTGTTTTAAAAGCCTGTCTGAATTTTAAAAAAGTAGCCTATGTATGTGGAATAGCATAGGGGACAAAACAGAACCTTGAGGGACCCCACAGACCAGGGAGTCCCTTAGCACCCTCTTCTGAATTCACCCCTCCAGGAAGGAACGGGGCCACTGTAAAATAGTACCTCCAAGTTCCATACCAGCAAGACCCAGAAGGATAACATGGTTCATGCTACTGGAAGCAACTGAGAGGTCCAGCAGAACTAACAGGGGCACATGCTCCCTGTCCAGTTCCCTACATAGGTCATCCAACAAGGTGATCAAGGCTGTCGCTGTTCAATATCCAGGCCTGAAACCAGTTTGGATCTAAATAATCTGTTTTGTCCAAATACCCCTGGAGTTGGGAAGCCACCACACATTCTAACACCTTGCCCCAAAAATGGTAAATTGAACACAGGCCAATAATTATCTATTATATTAGGATTCAGGGATGGCTTTTTCAACAAAGGCCTCACAACTGCCTCCTTTAAGCAAGTTGGGATGCTGCCTTGTTGGAGGGAGGCACTAACTAACCCCTTCACACACTCAGCCAGTCCCCCTCTGGGCTGTTTGATACCACAAGAAGAACAAGGGACTAACACACATGTGGTGGCTCTCAGTTCTCCAAGGATCCAGTCCATATCATCAGGCTGCACAAAATGAAAAGTATCCATTAACACTGGTCAAACAGGTGCTAAGGTTACATCCACTGGCACTATATCAACTACAGCATCCAAACTGAAGTGGATCTGAGTGATTTTAACTGCAAATTCTTCACAATCGGCTGCTAAGTGGTCTGCATTTTCTACTTGAGGGTGTGTGTGCAAGAGATACCTGACCACTCGCAACAGCTCTGCTAGTCAGCTTCCTGCAGATGCAATGCTGACAACAAAAAATGATTTCTTGTGCATGGCACATCACCATGAAGAGTGGAGCTACAACCAAGCCCTCATGAACCTGGCTAAAACCTCCTTCACCTTGGCTGGTGGTAAGGCATGATGGAAATGGTAGTTCATCAGAACCTGGAGGGCTGTAGGTTCCCCACCCCTGCCATACAGGAATCTGGCCAATATTAGAGATTAGAGATTTAGAGACTAGAGTTTAGAGACTAACATAATTATAAATTGAAGACAAGTATCCACCCAAAAGGAAGGTATTTTTACCATACATCAAAGGAGTCACAGACAGAATAGGAAAAGTGGTGAGGAAGCACAACCTTCAAATGGTTTACAAACTGACGAAGAAAATCCTGCACTCAGCCAAGGACCAGAGAGACCCTCTCGCAGCCACAGGAATTTACTGCATACCATGCATCTGCGGACAAGTCTACATAGGGACCACCAAACGCAGTGTGCAAACAAGAATCAAGGAACACGAGAGACACTGCAGACTGGGCCAGCCAGAAAAATCAGCAGTGGCAGAACATGCCACAAACCATCCTGAGGATAAAATACTATTTGAAAACACTGAAGTTCTGGATCATGCCAACCACTACCATGTCAGGATGCACAGGGAAGCCATTGAAATCCACAAACACCTGGACAATTTCAACAGAAAAGAGGAAACCCTTAAAGTAAACAAGGTTTGGCTACCAGTCCTGAAAGATAGCAAGACAAAGACTCCACAAATGCAAATGAGAAATCTCCCAGCAGACAATGAGCACTATCAAGCAGACAACAAACCTCTTTTGCAGACCCTCCACCCTGAGGCCTGCCATTAGCAACAAAAACAATATACATGCAAATCATTCCTGCCTTTCCAGGTCACACATTATATATACCCAAGTCTTTTCCAGGCAAACGTTCTCTGAAGATGCCAGCTACAGATGCTGTCGAAACATCAGGAAGAAACTTCTGGAACATAGCCACATAACCCGAAAAACCCACAAAAAGCTAATTTCTGTATCTATCATAACTCATATCATGTAAGTCATATAGTGCCAGGTGAACAAGCAAGTGTATTTCCCCTGGAGAATTTGCAACTTCAGCATGCCATTTTCTGAGGTTTGGACACCTCAGCTTGCTTGGGGACTTTGCCAAGGTAAGCCGGCAAGTACTTAATAGAAACCACTCAGGAATCCATTTTAAAGTCCATTCCTTTAACCAGAGGAAACATAAAAGCAGAATCATTTGAATGAAAGCGTACAATATCTGCTAAGATAAGGGGAAAGTACTGATGAGGAAGCAAATGCATACAATGATAGATACTTGAAATTGTCAAATGAATTAATATTTTTCTTTAATCTTGGATTCTCCCAGTCATACCACTCACACAACTTGGTCTTGACTAAACTTTGCATAGAAATTCAAGGTAGTAGCAACAATATATATCAATATGGTTAAGCACATTTCACAAATGTAATCAGTATCCAAAAAACCTCTGAAAACTTATCAAATAATTAAAGCATTCTATTGAGAATAAATCTGTCAGGTTCTCTTACTTAGAGAAGTTTTGTGCCAGATGTTTGAACAGAAAAAAAAGTTTAGAATAGGCTTTACACTTCCTCTGAAACTAAGAGATCTAAAATTTACTGAATGGTATGTCTGTAATTTTAACTAGTAATACTATTCAAACAAATCAGGTAAGAATTCTTAGAAGCCAAGATGACTAAACTAAGGCTGTTATATTTTGGCCAATTCAAAAGGTAGGACTCACTAGAAAAGATAATAATGCTTAGCAAATTAGAAATCAGTAGATGCAGACGCATCTTTATCAATGACTTGGATGACAGAATTGGGGGTATACTTATCAAATTTGCAGATGACACAAAATTAGGAGGAGTAACTAATACCCCTGAGGACAGGATCAAACTTCAGAATGATCCTAATGGATTAGAAAGCTGGGCCAAAGCTAACAAAATGAATTTCAACACAGAGAAATGTAAGGTACTGCACTTAGGGTGGAAAAATGAAATGAACAGATATAGGATGGGTGACACCTGGCTGAATGAAACTACGTGTGAAAGGGATCTGTGAGTCCAAGTAGACCACAAATGGAACATGAGTCAACAGTGCGATGTGGCAGCTAACAAGGCCAATGTGATTTTAGACTGCATCAATAGAAGTATAGTCTCTAGATCAAGGGAAGTAATAGTCCCACTCTATTCTGCTCTAGTCAGGCCCCACCTGGAATACTGTATCCTGTTCTGGGCACCACAATTTAAAAAAGATGTTGAGAAACTGGAACATGTCCAAAGGAGGGTGACCAAAATGGTGAAGGGTCTGGAAACCATGTCCTATGAGGAACGACTTAGGGAGCTGGGGATGTTTAGCCTGGAGAAGAGAAGGTTAAGAGGTGATATGATAGCCCTGTTTAAATACTGATGATGATGATGATGATGATGATGATGATGATGATGATGAACCTTTATTTATGAAGCGCTGTAAATTTACACAGCGCTGTACATGCAATCTTTTTAGTTAGACGGATCTCTGCCCTCGGGCTTACAATCTAAAAAGACATGACACAGAAGGAGAAGGGAGTGGTGGAGGGAAAGGGTAAGAGGTCCAGCAGTTCCTCTCTACCTCCAAGGCCTGGACCAAGGCAGATGGACTGGAGGGAGGGCTTGGCTTCATAATGGATGGTTAATACTTGAAGGGATGTCATATTGATGAGGGAGCAAGCTTGTTTTCTGCTGCTCCAGAGACTAGGACCTGGAGCAATGAATGCAAGCTCCAGGAAAAGAGATTCCATTAGGAGGAACATCCTGACAGTAAGGACTGTTCGACAGTGGAACAAACTCCCTCAGAGTGTAGTGGAATCTCCTTCATTGGAGGTCTTTAAGCAGAGGCTAGATGGCCATCTGTCGGGGATGCTTTGATTTAGATTTCCTGCATGGCAGGGGGTTGGACTGAATGGCTCTTGTGATCTCTTCCAACTGTATGATTCTATGATTCTATGAGATGGACAGACTCAATCAGAGATAATATGCTCCTGAGTCTGTAAAACTTGAGCAGGGCTGTTGAAGGACTCTCATTCATAGGCTTGCCATTTGTCAAAGTCGACTTGAAAGGAGCTAACAAAAACAACAACAACAGCAATGCTATTGGACAGCTGAAGAAGAAGAAAATAGCCAGAGGTGCATGTTGCTGGAGAGATATAAAGCTTCCATTATGGTCTCATTATATCTTTTTTATTAAGGGGTATGTGTAAAATGAGCCCTCACAATATTGTTTTCTCCTGGCATATCTTCCTTCTTTGGAAGTTTCCACTACAGAGTGTGAAAATGGGATTAATGCAACAAAGGATAATAGATAGGAAAGCTAGAGTAGGTCACTTCCTTGAGCCATACAGAGAGCTCCCATTGAATGGAGAAATCCAAGACTAATGTTCCTGCAATTGGAAACTAGCCACCCAGTCAAATGGAAGGAAAGAGATGGGTACCTGCATGTTCTAATTTCATTCTTATTTAACTTGATTTTTTTTCAAAATGTAAAGATGGCCCTGATGTACCAAATTCTAAGAAAAATATACATTACAATTAAATATTGCTAGTTCGAGGGGGATGTGTCTTGGAGAAAGTGGTTTATGACAGCACAGCAACAGAAGTAATGTCATAGACCCTGTCTGCATAGACCAAAATACTCTAGGTGCAGCCCAGAATATCCTGGCCCCAGAGCTATTGTGACCTCCTGCTTTTACGTGAGGCCCTCCATTCCGATCCAGAGTGGCTGTTCACATGTACATCCTGCTTTGCTTCCTAGCGGTTGTGCCACTGGTGAGTCATTCACTTCTGAGTTCAAAACAAGACACCTTGCATCAACCACATGCTTGGGGGGACTTTTTCTGACCCCAGAGTGATAGACTTTTGGCAGTGGCTGCAGCACTCAGCAGCACAGTGGAACATATTTTAAACAGCTGCTCAGTGTTGCAATGGAGGGCTCCAGAACTTCCAAGAGGATCCAGAGCAAAGAGGGAGGGGTTTTTTTTTAGTCTATATTAAGAAGGGTATACCCTGACTTTGGTGCTGAACAGGCCAGATGTCTTCCAGCCTGTTCATGCTAGACTTGGAGTTTGGGCTATGTGTGTCATCCAGGCACCCTGCTGATAGACAATTAATTATTTTGTTCGTGCATTTATATGCCCATAAAATTATCGCCCCCCCCCCAATGCCATCTTCAGCTGCTACACAGTTCATGAAAGATTCATATTTGTGTCTAAATGCAGATTACTTTAGCATCCTTAGCACACGATTTTGGGACAAAACTCATTCATGGAGTCACTATACATGTCACTATAGAGTCACTCTTTCTTCCACAACACCGGTATGTTCTTTAGTCCTTTTACTTATCTCTCTCTACTTCTTAATTATTATTTCTTTAATAATATTTTTTAAAAGGATTTTTGATCTTTTCCTCTCAGGAGCAGTCCTATTATTTTTATTTTTATTTTATTTTATTTTATTTTATTATATCCAGCCTTTCTACCAATATATAGTTATGAATTAAAATAGAATATATGAAAAATTAAAAACCTTAAAATTTACATTGCACAACATTCCCAGCTCTTATCAGTTTGCAAAGGCCTACTGGCACAAGAATGTCTTTATCTGCCACTGGAAGGACAGTAGGGATGCAGCCATCCTGGCCTCCCTAGGGAGGGAGTTCCAAAGCTTGGGAGCAGCCACTGAGAAGACCCTCTCTCTTGTTCCCACCAAATGCACCTGGGAAAGTAGTGGGTCAGAAAGAAGGGCCTCTCTTGATGATCTCAATACTCTGGTGGGCTCGTACAGGGAGATACAGTCCTTCAAAGAACCTGGAACTAATCTGTATATGCTTTATAGGTCAAAGCCAACACTTTGAATTGTGCTCGGAAATGGACTGGCAGCCAATGGAGCTGTTGCAACAAGGGAGTTGTATGCTCCCTGTAGCCAGCTCCATTTAACAGTCTGTCTGCAGGTCTTTGGACCAGCTGAAGTTTCTGAGCACTTTTCAAAGGCAGCCCTATGTAGAGCACATTATAGTAATCGAAACGGGAGGTAATCAAGGCATTGTACTACTATAACCAAGTCTGAGTTCTTCAAGAATGATGCACTTGGTGCACAAGTTTTAGCTGTGCAAAAGCACTCCTGGTAACTGCTGGGCTTCCAGACTCAGTGCTGAATCCAGAAGTATCCACAAACTACAAACCTGAATTCCCTACTAACAAGTCTGATGCTGTAATCTTTCTGATGGAAAACAGTTCACTGAACATTCAAGAGTATAAAATTAAACATAATTGCAGTATTACTGAACAATGAACAAATCTAAAAGATATCACTTCACAACAATATTGTCTTTGTATCTGAATAACTAGCTTTTATTCCTGATATAAATACCTTGCTAACCTCCAAACAATATGCATCAAGATAGTTAAAGTGGTGTCAAACTAGATTATTGAACCCTATTCACCCTTTTCTGTTCCTCTGAGAAGTAGTTCTTCTGCCCCTATTTATAGGTCTAGTGGAAGGGGTGGAGGGAAATAGTAAAAAAAAAAATGTTGGATGCATTGTTGTTGTTTTTTGCTTTCCCCCTCTTTTTATTGCTGTTAATTCAAGGAAAAATGTTGTATAAAATCCTATCTAGAAATATAAGTGACATTTCCAGTACATAACATTTCAAATATCAAAGTATATGGTAAACATACAATTAAGAGAAGGCAACATACCTCCTATTTACAGTACAGTATCTTACCCACCATTCTCAATTACCTGCCAGTTTACCTATTGGAGTTATGTTATGATTTTAAGATACTGTACTGTTGGAGGCATTTTTTTTCAAGTGTAGAGAAACCCTATGGTCTGATGAGAAGAATCCAAGACAGATCAGAATTTGTGCAAAATTCACATTTGATTGTTTTGCACAGAAAATAACATCTTCTGCAAGGAAGACAGAATTTTCCATGCAGAAATATTATTTTCTGAGAAGAAAATCTTATTTCCTAAACAGAAAATGATGGGTTTTTGCACAAAAACTTCATAAATCTTATAAACCAAATAGGCTTCAAATATTGTACAGTGCACCATTTTTTAAAGTGGAAATCCATTCCGGACACCCCCCACACACACACACACGTAAAAAAAGCACGTATGCTTGAGCCCCATTGAAAGTAATGGGGCTTGTGCATGTGGCGGTGGCACACACCCCATTAATCTAAATCACAGGCACACATCTAAATGGGATGTGCCACTCGGTGTGCCCTGTGTGCTGCTGTGTGGCTTTCAACGAATGCTGGAAGCTCCATATAGTGTGTCCCCGTATGACGCGGGCACACTGTAGTTTTCTTTCTTGCATTAGGAAGAATATGACTAAAATTATTTTTTGCTTTCTTTAAGGAGAAAACTAGTAAGAAATTGCATCCCTGTCTAGTAATTTACAATTACTAGCTTTCTCTGACTAAAGCGAGAAGTGGAAGGAACAACTAATATTCTTTCTGCTGGTTGTAGTTGTTGTTGTAGTTGTTATTACTATTTGCCATCCAGCATAGACATCACTAGGGGATATGGGGAGTGCAGACCATACCAGGTGACACCTCAGAGGGGGTGACACATGGTCGGCCCTCTGCCTGCTGCAGGGGTGCAGTGCTGCTGCCATCTGGCATCCCCTTCCAGGTCTAGTTGCTGGACAGCCAGGAAAAAAGAGATGCTGCCAGCAGTGGCACCATAGACTCCTCCAGAAAGAAGGAGTGGGAGGGGACAGAAGATACATAGCCCTTTTAGCTTCTCTGTTGTTGTGGCCCTCTTGGCTGAAGGATCCAAGGCAGGAGAGAAACAGATGTGGGTACACAACCCATTGCTTCACTTGCCTGCCCACCTGCCTTCTGCCAGCATCCCCTTTCCAGTCTTGGTGAGTGGCAGGCAGACCATTAGATGAGCAAAGCAATGGGGAGAGGAGGGCGGGCAAGATAGGCCACAACCATCACCCAACAGACCTTTCTGAGTTTGGCCAGGCAGTGGATGGGCAGTTGCTGGGGCAGGTGATTAAGGCAGCAGGAGGGGAAGGAGGGAGAGGCACCTGCCACTGCCACCCAGCAGCCCATTCCGGTAAACTGCACCAGCCCTAGTAATGCCATTACCATCAAGTCAGATTTAACTTGTTGTGACTCTGTGAATGAAAGAACTCCAAGAGCTTCAATCATCAACTGCACTGCTCAAGTTTTGCTAACTCTGGGTTGGCTATGTACAGCTTTACAATGTACTGTTTCCACACCCAGCTCTTAATAAATCTGGTAACAGCATAGGATACAGTGACACCAACAGTTTGTAATATAAATGGCAGGAATAGTACCTCATTCTTTCCTTGGAGGTGAACATTACAGTCATGTATGTGATTTACCTTTTCATCCCATGCTATCCTGCTCTTTCCCATACAGGGTAACATGTTGCAGCTAAACAATTAGGTCTCCAGTGCTTTATACCTCTCATCCAATCAATCTCTCTCATGTGATTCTTTATGAAAACTTCTGTTACAACAAACTATAACATAGTTTACATCATAAAAGACAAAAAGCAGATAATGTATGTTATTTTGTTGTGATGTTCCTAGGACATGATAGAAATATTATTCCATCAAATTATCCTCCCCTCTCCAACCTTTATTTCCTTCATAAATGAAACATAATTACAATTGTGAGTTTATTGGGAGGGAATAGCTTCTTAAAATAACAAGGTAAAAATATAAACACAGGCGAAAGAATACATCTGCTGTTTTTTCTCCCATGTGTTATCAAATTTCTGATCATTTTCAAGCACTGCCAAAAACAAACATTGGGAAGACAAAAGGCCATTTTGAATATTATCAACCCTAGAAGCATCTTGGTCTTGTTAAATTCTGTTTGATCTGCCAAATATATATTTTAAAAAAAAACCAAAACAGTGCATGGTTCTGGATAATGCCAATAAGAAACAGATTTTTCTAAATCTCTTGATCACATGTGTTGCTGCATAGTAGCATATTTACCAAGGTTTTTTTTTAAAATAGTTGCTTTAATTCAGTCTTGTTATTTGCTGTCCAACTTGAAATAATGAGACCAGACACATATGTGGGTTGTAAAATTGGGCCACTTTATTTAATTAATTAACCTATTTAACTGTTTACTTGAAAACCTGCAAACTTGAAGGGAGCAGCTGAGGCAGATGGTCTATTCCTCAGACCACCTCCTCAGTGTACCCTGGGCAAAACACTTGAGCTCCATGGATAATGTATGACTGGGTTGCTCCCCAGCCATCTTGCATCTGGAACACCAACCTGAGATTTCCTCAGTCAACACACAGGACTTGACTGAGGGTTATATCTCAGGTCAGCCCTAAGGAAGGTCTCTTTCCCTCTCCACTTAGTCACAAGACCTAAGAAGAAAGCTTAAGAGGCCTAACCTTCACCTCAAGTGGATGCCATAGGTGTTCACCTGACTTCTAATTCTACCCCCATTAATAGAAGTGACTGCCTATTGAAGTCCACACCTGAGCCAATTTCCAGTTCTCCAAATGACAGTGTAAGATAGGCCAAATAATAATAATAATAATAAATCTCTTGGAAAGGGGAGAAAATTCCTACCTGACCCTTAATGCAAACAACAAAGCCACACTGATGTTGAGGTGGCAGGGTGGGACAACACAGCAAAAGAGGGCTGGTATGGCTGGTGCAGGCTTAAATAGCCATTAGCCCCACCCAGACCCCATCGTGATGCGATGCAAAAGTGTAACGTCTGATTGGTTTGCTGGTCTCTATTCAAGAGGGCAGCAAACGCCATCCCCAGCCATGGTTTGACCTGGTGGACATGGATTTTTCTAAATTATTGTCACAAGACAAAACTAGAATTGTTAGCCTTAGTGGTATGGTATAGGGCTGAGTCCAGTTTAGGTTGTTACAGGGCTTGCATGACTAGGGTTCTCTCAAGAAACTGGGGATACAGGAAACAAGTATCAAGACCAGATCAAGGATGGTTGAACATGCCTCACTCTCAGGTGACAGAATCTCACAGTGATTTTGCACCCATAGATTACACATCTTGATCTTGAACAAGAGCTCATCAGATGACAGTCAGGTTATGTCATCATTGGGTCCAGGCTGCATGTCATGCCAACTGTTAATGATAAAACAATTGTTATTAATAAAGTTGGGGCTTTTTAAAACATCCAGCTGGATCTTGTGTATGTCTTGGCTCTCTCAGCTCCTTTTACAACTTTTCAGTTTATTTCAACATAATCTTATCTCTCTTGTTTATTTAAGCAGAATCTTCTCCTAGACAACATAATCCATCTTGGATCTTTCTTCTTATTATTTTTTTTACTAGCCCCCTGATTTTCAGATCGGATGGCCTTTTGCACTAGAAAGTTTGCTTTCACATTTTGAGAGAAATTTGCAACATTAGATAATACACTTGGGAACTGTCTTTCATTTTAAATGAAATTGTTAGCCACCTTGGGTACCATATTGAGAGAAATGCGAATAGAAATACCAGTGGTTACCCGGGATACGAATGCGCCGCCTACAAAATTCCGGGGACGCAAAAAATCCATTGAAAAAAACTGTTCCGGGTTACGACCGGTTTTTTTTCGGGGGTTTACGAAAAAACTTTTGGTGCTTTTCTGCGCTATTTCACACGAAATGCGGCCTTTTCCCCATTAGCGCCTATGGGTTGTTTTCGGCTTGCGAAGTATTCGGGTTACGGGAACTCGCGGCGGAACGAATTAAATTCGTAACCCGGGGTACCACTGTCAAATGAACTCAGAGATGATTGATTTGATTGAGATATTCAATTCAAACATGTATAGGCAGGTTGGGGCATGTGAAATCTGATGAAACCAAAGCAATTGTGGAAGGATGAGGCAACAGGCAGAAAGTAAATCAAATAAGAGAAGGTATAGAAGACTGTGGAGTGTGCACACACATAAGGAGGTACACCTTTTATAAATACCAAGAGAGCATCTGGCATACATTTCTGCAATTCTCTCTCTTTCCAGCCAGGTCAATTTCTTGTATTGCCGCTGCTATAACGCAACAACTCAGGCCCATACTGTCCTCTTAAGATGCCAGGATCGTTCACTAAAAAGTTGCATGTACAGCGCTGTGTAAATTTACGCGCTTCATAATAAAGGTTAATAATTAATAATGTGTCATTTTAAACAGCATACCTCCAAAGTGACCAAAGGCTGTTACGACAGCCAAAATAAGCTGTTCGCGTCCACGTGGCTGTATGGTGTTTCAATGAGCATGCATCCCTAAGAATCCAGCGTCGCACCCAAGCCCACACTCCAGCTCTAAGGACTGGGCGTTTGGCTTTTTGTGCGACTTCCTGGCTCTCGGACGCATGCATCATTGAACACCATACTCCAACTGTGACCGAGGCCGCTTTCCTGTCTGTAACAGGCCAAAGCAGCTTTATTTTGGCCTGTCTGTATGGAGCCTCAGTAAGGCAAGGCACTGGGGATTCATGCTCTATTTTATGACCACATTATGCAAGACAGGCAAAGACTTACAAAAATATTGATTTTTCACATTAATAACCCCAAACCAAGTGGACCTAATTCATTTACTACAAACATTTAACATTTGTAGTCATTCTGTAAAATGGATATGGGATGTAAGTGTGACATTTCTATTTATCAACTACTGTTAATGCATATTTTGTTTCTAAATGTGCTACAATTACTATTCAAAATTTATTTTAGAAAGGATGATATCGTTTAGTACTGCACCAATCAAAAGTGAAATGTTCATAATATCTGCCGTGCCTGTGATGATACTGTCATAGAAAAGGTGCACATGTTAACACTTTTCGAAGGAACTAATGCTAGGTCAAGATGTCTGGAATGCATTCCTCCCTCTAGGCTTCCTCCACTCAGAAACATCTGCCTTGATTTCCTGTGCTCCTTTTGTCTTTTTAAAAATGTATCCGAAGTCCACTCCTTCATAAGCTGTCTCCATTTCAAAATCACAGATGGCAACACTTTGTTTCAGTAATATACATATGATACTGTCTTCAGCCTTGCATATTATTGCCCTTGGGGGACAGGAACTTCCATATTATCAGGATACTGATATTCAATACACAAAATTGTTTCAGTAGCTTTGACAAAAGGGGACCTAAGATGACTGTGCTTCTTCCATAACTGTTTCTTCTATTTATTTCAACTCTTCTCACTATAAGAGGGATATCAGTTCTAAAAAAAACCAGGTAGAAATTGATTATGACTCAGCTCCCTAAACTATCTGATGTGATAGATTACCAAGTTTTTCCCCACTTGCCAGTGACAAGCACCATATTTATCTTCTCTGGCTACAAGTGGTGCTTTTTTTTTCTTTCCTGAAAACTCAGCATGTGGTCATTACTTTTGCTTTCTTAATATTCAACTGCAATCTACCTTTGCACTTTCTTCCTTGATTATCTTCAGCAGTAGATTCAAGTTTTTGCTCTTTTATGCTTTTCAACAGGAATAAAAGACCTCACTTGAAATTCAGGCCCTGTTAGAGCCAATGGGTCACTCAGAACTCTTACAAGTGCTCCCATTCCAGACCTATTTCATTGTCACAACAACAACTGCTACTGAACTGAGTGTCAAGAGGTCTCTGGTGGGAAAATGGGAATGAAGAGGAATGTCCTACAACAGAACATCACATGGAGAAAGAGGAGAAAAGGACTCATCAGAGGACTGGATTATACCTGTTTTTTTAGAGCAGGGGTGTGGAAATGTGTGATCCTCCAGATTTGCTCTGCTGGCTATGGCTGATGAAAGTTGTATTCCAATAACATCTGAAGGGTTTCATAGGGGCTCAACAGACTGCCCCAAAAGGGTGGGCTGGAGCCACCTGTTTTTACTGCTGACAGAGGCTGTACCAACCAAACACTGCAGTCTCTGTCAACCTTTGAACCTGCTGAAAGCGGATTCTTTTTAGTCTGTGCAGCGGGAACCATGAGTGTGCCAATGGCGCACTTGCATGCAGCAATGACACACACGCAGCTCTGTGATGTTTAGACGCACTTGCGTCATCATGGCGGCCCCCATGTGGACAGGGCCACCACGCGGTAGGACTCAGGAGCATGCGGTTGCTCCACAGTCCCGAGCCCTAAAATCAGCCCCAGACCACCACTTTCTGGCAGTCTGTACCGGGCCATAATCCCCACTCAGATTCTTAGCTCTCTAGGCATTCAATGGCATAGAATGATAAACTTACAAGAATTTACTGGTGTAGTTTCAACAGAATATTTGAATCATAAACAGAATATTTGCATGCCACTTTTAAAAAATTGCTCCTATTTATTTGCTTTATTTGCTCACAGTTATTGTGGGTACTTTTTTCTTTATACAAAGAACAGTTATCCAATTCTCATCAACAATATTGTCAAGTACTTGATAAGAGGAGGCATGATGTCCTCAAAGTAGAGGTTTGTGCATACTCACTTTATGTGGTCAAAGTAACACGTGACAAAGGAGTTATGCTGGAGCGATATCACTCCTTTAACTTGTTTTAAGGGAGAAAAAACACACAGATGTGTCCTGTTTGTGCCCAGGTGGAACATTCATATCATATGTCATGCTGTAGAGCACCATGCCCTTTCCAAGTATGTTATCTCATTGCTGTTAAGAATATTCACATGCAGTATTTATTATAAATATTACTTATATTCATATATCAACTTTTTTCAATTGTTGAGAAAGGTTAGGCTGAGAGAAAATAAGTTGCTCACAGTCTGTTAGCAGGGTTGGCATTCATGGCTTCAATATACTCAATTTCTTAATATGTGGGAACAAATTTGCACTTTCCAAGTAGTGTTTTATGGTGTTGCTCAAATTAATATTGAAGAAAAAAATGGCTTCCCATATATATGAAACAATATAAAAGATCAATTCATTCATTCATTTAAGAAAGGATGGCATAGCAAATTAGTCATTAACTCATCTCCTCATTCAATTTATTTATTTTAGCTCTCAGTTTTTGTGGTATCTTACTTTTTTACCAGACCAGTTACCAACTTTTTATGCATAGTGTACATAATCCAGTATGATAAGAACACCTTTATTAAGAAAATTTCCAGTGTGTCCAACATGCTTGCTATGAAATTTAAAATAAAAGTGAGTACACAAAGTGTATGATACATAATCGTTTCATAAACAGGGATAGATATACCACAGGCAGTAAACTAGTAGCCTTGTGTTCTATGGCATATACACCATCTAGTGGTGGAATATGATTGTAAAACTAATCATTTCACTCTCTATTGAATATTGGTGATCAAATTTTACTTATTTTTTTATAACAGCTTTCCAAAATTCAAAAATTTCATCTTAAATTGGATGGAAATTACTTGTGAGTTCAAATTTTAAATAAGGTGGGGGAAATGGATGGATTCAACTGTTTTTAACTTTAGGTGTTTCAGAAAAACTACATATGCTTAAAAGGATTCTTTTCTTGAATAGTAGACTAATACACTGTACCATATTCTGCAAATTGCCCTTAAAAATCTCACCCAGTTTAAAGACAGTGGAAGAGAAAACTAAGTTCAAGAGTCACAAGCCTTACACTTCTTTGTTGTTGCTGCTGTGTGTCTTCAAGTCATTTCTGACCTATGGCAAACCAAAGGCACACCTATCTCATGGTTTTCTTGGCAGAATTTGTTCAGAGAGAATTTGCCCTTGCCTTCCTCTGAGGCTGAGAGAGTGTGACTTACTCAAGGTCACCCAGTGGATTTCCATGGCTAAGTGGAGATGTGAACCCCAGTCTCCCAGTGTCCTAATCCACCTGGCTCTTCTTAGACATCTTTACAAATACACAAATAATTCAGAAGTTTGGATATTATTATTATTATTATTATTATTATTATTATTAACCTTTATTTATGAAGCACTGTAAATTTACACAGCGCTGTACATGCAATCTTTTTAGTTAGATGGTTCCCTGCCCTCAGGCTTACAATCTAAAAAGACATGACACAGAAGGAGAAGGGAGTGGTGGAGGGAAAGGGTAAGAGGTCCAGCAGTTCCTCTCTACCTCCGAGGCCTGGACCAAGGCAGATGGACTGAAGGGAGGGCTTGGCGTCAAAATGGAAGGTTAATCTTCATCCAGGGAAAATACATACTCTCAAGTAGAATAATACATATACGATACATAGCAATACAGGAAATGGTTCGATAAACAGGCAACAAAAGAACATCAGATAGTAAGCGACAATTATGCAATGCCTGGGAAGGCTTCTCTGAACATGATGGTTTTCAACTCCGTTTTGAAGCTAGTTAAAGAAATGATGGCTCTTGCTTGTGGGGGAAGAAGGTTCCAGGAGTGAGGGGCAGCAAGTGAAAAGGGGCGAATCCGGGATGGGGCAGAGGAAATCCTGGGCTGAGACAGGAACCCTTGACTACCAGAACGGAGGGCCCGAGTGGGAAGGTGAGGAGAAAGAAGGTTTTAAACAAAGGCTATAACAATTATTTATCAGTTGATAAAGAAATTTCTAAAACTTACGTGAAATTCCTTTAGAAAAAGGCCAGAGACTTAGGGATTTCTTATACTTGTCAGAAATTGCAAAACTTCAGGCCTTACATGAGAGACCTCATCTTCAGGTCTCATATAAAACAGAGATTCTTGAGAAACAAACATGGGCTTATTCTAGCATGTAACTCTTACTCTGGAGAAGGAAAGTCACAGTAGCAAGACGATGAATGATACATCCTATTATGACAATTTCAGATGTTTCACTTCTTAGAATTTAGGATTAAAATGCATAATTAATACAGATATTCCATATTTTCTCCAAGTTGGCATAAAATGTCTTCCTATATCATTTTCACCCTATATTTACCAAATCCTGCTTTCTTACTAGAGATGATGAAGTGGACCTGTCATCAAGTGGGGCAAGTTGTAGTTTCCTTTCCACCACAACTGTTCAAAGTTGTCATCCTGGTGTCATCACTTGGAAAACTCTTGTATAATTCAGAGCAGCTGCTGGAGGAGTGGCTGTACAACTGAAAGTGGATTAGCCACCTAGGGATGTAATTATTTACTAATTTTCCTCTTGAAGGAAACAAAAAGTAGCTTTAGAAATTTTTTTTCTCACATGAGAAAGTCTGTGAAAATTGTGCAGCTTTTGAAGACTATTATCAGTTTAATTCTGTGTGATTCACATGTGATCTGCATATAAAACAACATTTTCTGCACAGGAAACAGCCTTTTTCTGTGCAGAACAAATACATGCAAATCTTACATAGAATAAATTCCAAATTATATTCTTACTGATATAATCCTGCTCCAATTACATTAGATGTTGATTAATATACAGTATATGACAAACTCTTGTTAAAACAGGTAGCATTAGTAAATATATATGTTTGTATTTTTTTTATCCTGTCTAGATAGAGATTGGAACAGTGTTACCATTCATAACAAGGGAGATTTATTTACCTGCACCACTGCCAGAAGATATTGAAGAAGAAGCTTCCACACCCAAACTTATTGATGGCTCTTCACCCCATGAGCCAGGAGTTCTTGGCCCCCATACACATGAAGGTTTGTAATAGAAAACTGTGAGGCTTTATTGTGATTTTCCACATTATTGCCATAGATTTGGTGCTTCATCTAATTGTATTCATTATTTTTCTTTGGACTCATGGGGGGGGGATCTTTGTGTATTCTTTGCACTTTTTAAGCTCAGTTCTTACCTTAACTTAATAGTTACTAAATATAGATAATAGAACCACACTGTTAAAGTATCACATGGCTCTTACAAATACTTGCAACTCAAAAGATGCCATCTCTTAAAAATCTAAAACAATGATGATATAAGAATGAAGTTAAAACAACCAAAGTGAAAATTTTAGCATTTGCATATTACTAAGCACTGCTCTCCTCATCACTGAAAACAAAATTATCTGATTCTAGGGACAGTGCCTGCATTCTTGGTGATGGTGTCACCATTCTGGAATTCCCATCCTGGGAGATCCACTTCTTTTCTCACTTTTTGATGGATTGGGGAAACTTATTCATTCATGTGGCCAGAGTGAATGTCAGGAGAAACTGTAGAAAAGAACTATGGCCTTGGAAACGATAAGAGCTATCTTGGAAGAGTGATGATATATAAAATGAAAACAAGGGTGAGATTAGATTAAGGGCTCAGGATCTGTTCAGACTGCCCCTAAGGGGTGGCCTGCAGCTGTTCCTTTTAGAGCCAGATTGGGCTGCAGCAACTGCATGCTGTGGCCATGATCTGGCCTTTTCCACAGCACAAAAAGGAGCCGAAAAAAGCACCCTGGAAAGGGCACCATAGCCGCTGCACTGTGGCTTTAGGCTGCTCCTTTGGTGCTGTATCATCTAAACACAGTGTCAGAGGAGCATCATGATGCCACACGCCATGTGATGCAGTGCATGGCATCACACTGCCATGGGAACAGAGTCGGGGCATGTGTCATGTGCACGCCATGCCCTGACATCACCCCCAGGCTGGCCTTAATGGCCAGTCTGCACAGTCTATATCTCTCTTTCATTGGGTTCAGGGTGAAAGATGGGTTCTGGACAGGAAGGTTCTGGGCATCGTCTGGACAGTACAATATGAAGAGTAAGCATTCTGAGACTGAGATGGTGGTAGAATACAATAGCTGGGCTGAATGAGAATAGGCTTGTGATGGTCTCTGATCATCATAACTGAGTAAGCACATTTTTGAACAGTTTTCATCATAACTGAGTAAGCACACTTTTAGGGTGTGAGTAGTTGGCTGTGATTTTGGATGAGACTCTGAAATTCTACATGCAGTCCCATATTTTCTACATGCATTTTGCTTTTTATCAAAACAGAGTAGTAATGTGTAATAATAATATGTAATAATAGTTATAATGTGTGGGGGGAGCTTCTGGTTGCTGTAGGTTATTCTGAATGGAAAGAGGAATGGCAGGAAAATTGAAACAAGAGGAGGAAGGCACATTTTGTAGCTGCATTTCTTTCAAGTTTACCATATAATAAATAAATTGATGTTGTTTTCATGAAAAGCTACTTTAACTGGGAAGACTTCTCTGGTCCAGTATTTATTCCTGGATAGATTTCATGTGTGATTATGCACAACCAAGGCAGACATGTTTATCAGTATGTTTGATTCTATGATCTGGAAGAATAATTTTTCATTCCTTTCTGTTGTACCAAATGAGATCTCATTGTTTGGGACACTTGGTTTTTCCCTTGATTGGCAAAAGTCTTAATAAATCACCATGAAAATAAAAATTACCAGAACACTTTGAAAGTGAAGGAAGTGAAACTAACCAGTTTATCCTTCACACACAGAAGTAGGTTGCAGAGAACCTCCCCTTACTTTTCTACATGCACTGATGACAGCTGCTTTATGAGAATGAGGGCGATAAGAAAATGGGAGATAAGGGAAGAAATAGTGAGTGGGGACAGATAAGCACTCGAAAGGGAATGGGATAAATGAGGTGCTTTGTAACTGGAGCAAAAAGAGAAAGGAATGAAGTTAGTGTAACCATCTTTTTTTATCTATAGTTATTGCTGGAGATGGGAAGGACCAAATACCTATACCTCCCAATACATCCAATTCCACTAGTATAAGATATCGTGGAGTTATAACCAGTAATGCTACATATGATGGTTCTTTTCTGATCATTCTCAAAGGATCCTATATAAAACATCAGCAGCAATAACTATAGATGAAAAATGTTCCTACACTACATTTTCCACAAATACATGAGGCAGTTTTCCATTTTTCTTCTTTTCTTCCAAAATCATTTCCATATTCAATGTATAATGATATTAGTGTTAACTCCTATTGTAGTTCCTAAGGCAACATGAAAATGAAGAGTTCTTCCCAATTATATCTGCACACCTGTTACTTAAAAACCTTTCATAAATTAGATCCCTTTCTTACAGTCATTCAGCTGTAGTTTGATGTTTTCTTTAATAATCCACAGGTTTCAAACAATTTTAGCTCAAGGGATGATTGAAACCTTTCCTGATATCATTGTTCTGCATCAGAAATGCTAATTAAAAACAATTCTAAGGAAATTGAAGTCTCAATGGGGAAAAGAACCAATTTCCTCAAAAATTATCAAAAAAGCATGTTGGTTACCAAACTAAAGCAACTTTATTAAATTTTGAATGGAGGACAAACAGTTCCTTAGGATATAATACAATCTGGTCATCATGTCTATGGTCTGAAGAAACTGGCAAGGGCAAGAAAAGTTCAGTTAGGAAAAGACATAAGAAAGGTATTTTATGTGGCAAGATGGGTCCCCATCAACATCCTTATCCATATAGAAACCAACCACACTGCAGCTGAATCTGAATTCAGCAGTAGCAAGGAGACAACATTGTTGAGCACATCTGAGGGCAATAGTCTGAGAACTGCAGAGCAAATAACACAGATCTATCCTTGCTAGTACCCAACTACAGCTTGCTAGTACCCAACTTCCTAACATCTAACACGTGCAATGTGAGGTAGCCACATAGTGACTAATGGTGAAGGAAACTCTCATCTGTTATAAAAGACTGTGACATAGAAAGTTTTATTATACACTTTAATAATATGATTAATTTAGCAGAAAGCTACATGCCTTGAGCAAATTAAAAAAATCAGTTTTCTAAGTAATTTGTGTCCTTACCCCTGGTTTAATTATTGTAGCTGTAGAAGGCATACAAACACGAGATATAAAGCTCCTGTCATGATCTTGTATCCAAGCACAGCTAGATAGTACTGCATGGTAAGGGTGGAATCTTATATCCACTTGCCTGAAAGAATGCCCAAGGAATACAAGTAAGACTTATTTTTAGTAGAAATATATAGGATTCTGCTGTTAGTAGCCCTTTTATTTTACTCCAGTTCTAACAATGGTATTTACTACAACCTTTCATGCAAATAGTATATTAATCATGCATTTTACCCAATCTACAAGAAAATAGATAATTGAGCAGCAGTTCATTACCAAGAATTTATTCATAGACATGATCATAACCAATAGCCAAGAACTACTGTATATACAACTAAACAAATTGTCAGCACTTTAATCGGGGATGAACTGATATATATATCCTAACAATCTGGCAAAATGCCAAGATTCAGCTGGTGAGAAAGTCTCTTAAAATAATGGGGGCAGTTTCATCATTAGGGGCATTTCTGGTTACAGACACAAGAATACATATACTAAGTTTAGCCTATATATTAAGCTTGTGAGCCCAGAATTGAAGCTCCACAGACAATTTTCTTACTGTATTAGTATACATATGAAAGTTTCCAAGTTAGATCCTGCATTACATAAAATTGTGACGTAATAGCTAAAATCCTGTTGATAACAAATGGTGGCCAAACCCACAGTCACAACAAAATATTTACTTTGGGGAGTGTTGTGAAAGGAGGAATCCAGTGCCTCCTTCCACTATGTCATCTTTACAGATATGCAGCAGCATACAGGAAACTTCCAAGTTTAGCTTCATTCTTTAATTGATCAGCTGTGGTGTTGTATCCAGACACTTTCTTGTTGGTTTTGAACCTCCGGCAAAAAGGAAGCAGCCTTATGCTGTGTTAAAGGCTACACTTCTTTAGGTGTGTATGGGTAGATAGTATCTGAAGTGATAGATTTGCAATTGGGAGCCACTGGCTGGTGTTGAATGTTGAGGAAATAAGCAAGGAAGAAAGACCAACCTCTGCCCTCCTGAATTATTGACATAAGTACATTGGTAGACATTTACAATTCACCAGCCTGCGCACTGGGTCTCAGCCATTGTCTTATATTTTTCATTAACACCATACTAATGGAGCAACATGATCATACTTATGTATGCACATGCCTTTCATGTGTATATGCACATAGCAATGATAATAAAAGGTTACGTATGTATACAAATCTTATTTCATACTTCTCTGAACAGGCGAGTTCAGTGTTGTACTCGTAAGTCAATTGTCATTTTATTTTTAGGTCTTCCAACTTGTCTTCTCTGTACGTGTTTGGGTACTTCTGTGTACTGTGATGATCGTGAACTCGAGACTCTTCCACCATTGCCCAAGCAAACCACCCATTTTTACTCCCGCTACAATAGAATCAAAAAGGTCTACAGGGATGACTTCACTAACCTAAGTATGGGTCAATGTTTATAGTGATAATAATGGGTGACTATGTTTTATTTTAGAAATTGCCTAGTAATGAAAGATAAGCACGTGACAACATGCCTCAGTTGGAATTAAATTATTGCCTATGTATGTAATTATTATAAAACTATCTGCATCTTTTAAACAATGAAGATTTACCTTGGGGTAAGCGCTGGTAAAATGCCATAAAAACATCATGGAAGTGTGTATGTCTGAAAACCTGACACGCTTCCTAAATGTCAGGGAATCATTCCCTCGCCTCCAGTGTCCCTGAATCATTCGGGGAGCAGCACTTTCCCATAACACAAAGTTTCAGTTCATAGGAAATTGCTACTCCGCAAATGATTCAAGGACGCTGGAGGCAAGAGGACGTTTCCCTGCCATTTGGGAAGCACATCAGGCTTTCATACACATGCACTTTCATGACGTTTTACTGGCATTTTACCAGTGCTTACCGTTGTGGTATGAAAATCTTCAATGGCAGTAGTTCTTCTAGTTTTTGATTTTTAAAGTAAGCAGAACTACACTGTAAAAACATTCTAATTTTTTTTCCTTCTGCTTAATTTTCCTGGTTAGACCACTTAAAAAGGATTGATTTGACTTCTAATTTTATATCTGAAATTGATGAAGATGCCTTCAGAAATCTGCCTCAACTTCAGGAGCTGATACTTCGAGATAATAAGATAAGGCAACTTCCAGAATTGCCACCAACTCTGATTTTCATTGACATTAGTAACAACAGGCTGGGTCACAAGGGGATAAAGCAGGAAGCTTTTAAAGTGAGTTATCAGTTCAACTGTTTACTGCTTTGGGGGGAAAAAACCTTCACCTGACAATTGATTTCTAATAAATATAGACTGGCATCCTGTTGGGAATTTACAATGTCGTAAACCAATTTAGGGTGCGTTCCAGATGGGCCCTATTGGGCGCCGTCGTTACGCGCGAGGGACTGCGCTTCCTGACACACCTTGCCCCTCTCACGTAACGAGGGCGCCAAAATGGCAGCACCCTATACAGATGGGCACCGCCATTTTGACGTGACAGATGCCTAGTGTCTGCACATCTCGGCACCCTTGTGATGCTGCAAGGGCGCCATTGGCACCTTGCGACGTCACAACAGTGCCGCAAGAAGAACCCGCTTTTTGCGAGTTCTTCTCCCTGCGCTGGGAAACCGCGCGGTTTGTCTGCTGAAGTTCCCTCGCGCAGCAAACACGGGTGCCGGCAGACCACCCTTTTGGGCAATCTGTAAAGCACCAAGGACTGCACAGTCCTCTCATATAATGTAGTCATTGTGCAAGGGTTGTATTTCTAGAAGGGGAGCATTGTCCTATCTGTGCCATTGGGACCACTGCATAAGTGGAACAAGCAGTGGGACCATTGCACAGGGTTCACAATGGTATGGTCCTGTCTTTCATTCTATGGGAATGAGATTTTGCTGCAAGATGCAGTGAAATGTAATTAAGGCAAGTTCAGTTTCAAGTCCTATGGTCCAAAGTTGGCAAGACAGTTTATTTCACTTCTGGATTTCTGTAAAATGGTTTGCAAGCTAATGCAACAAGCAAATAATGCCACTAGGAAGAAGGTTCCACAGAATTGTGACTTGGATACTCACTGAGGCTCTGAAAGAAACAGATTTCACTCCATATATTAAAAATCAATGTATATTCAGTGAAACTGAAATCATGTTTGTTTGTTGGTTTATTTTCCTCAGGATATGTTGGACTTGCATCATCTTTATATCACTGATAACAACTTGGATCACATCCCAATTCCACTCCCTGAAGGTCTCCAGTCACTTCATCTTCAGGTATGTAACAACTACCATAAAATGTAAGCTGCTTCCACACTGCAGAATTAATGCAGTTTGACACCACTTTAACTTTCATAGCTCCATCCTATGAAATCCTGGGATTTGTAGTTTGTTGGGCATCAGATCCCTCTGAGAGACAAAACTGCAAATCTCAGAATTCCATCGCATTGAGACATGGCAGTTAAAGTGGTGTCAAGCTGCATTAAGTCTACATTGTAGATGCAGCCTAGATATATATACAGAGGGGTGTTAATTAGAAAAGGACACTATAGTAGCATCCCAAATTAGATGCATCTATCAAAAAGGAAACCTTTCATGGTGGCAAGATTGTGTGCTTTTGTGAGGAAAGAGCCTGTATTGATGGGAGCACCACAATCTGCCTTGTGTTGTTATTAACTATATCATTATTATGTCTTTACTCACACACTAACATAGGTGTGTCAAAGGCATGGACAGGGGCCAGTTCCTACTAGATGCTCCCAAGAGGATGCATGCCCTCAACAATCCTAAATACCTCCTTTTCCTGTGCAGTTCCTTCCTATCACCATTTTGAGAGCAACTTCACAAGAAAATTGAGACATCTGGGGTGTTTGTTAGTGAGGGGTTATTTTTCTTTCCTTCCATGTCTTTGGGCACCTTCTGTTTAGTTTGAGGCTGGACTTTGCCCATCTTTCCCTCATATGATTGAGAGTGTATAAACGGAATTTCAGTTTTCATAGACATTTCACTTTTCTTTTTAGAACAACAACATACAAGAAATGCATGAAGATACTTTCTGCAAAATGAAAGACTATTCATATATCCGTAAATCTCTTGAAGACATCAGGCTAGATGGCAATCCTATTAATCTGAGCAAAACCCCTTATGCCTATATGTGTCTTCCTCGTTTGCCTGTTGGGAGCCTTTTTTAACTTGGAACAGTAATAAAAAATGTCAGGTAACATAATTTCTTTTGCAAGTAAACATATGATTACTATTAAAAGCTCAAAGTAATTATGGGTCCCTTGGGGTAAAATAAGGGATAAAGACAATCATAACATACAATTATGAATATAAATTAATCCTCTAAAGTATAGCATGTATCTATATAGTATTTTAATCAATACAGATTAGTTGATGGTAAAACCAGAAAATATATACAGATTAGGTGTTAAGAATGACAGATGATGGATATTAATTATTCCTGATTTCTAACTCTATCTATTTTAATAGATAATAAAAATGAATGTATACAGTAAAGGTAGTCCATGCTACCTTGTTCTTAATTATATTCTGTGTTTCTCTTTCTAATAGATGAAAGGGTTTTCCCACATTTATCCCATCACAAGAATCTTAGTTCTGCTGCAAGAGACCAACAGTCCAGAGAGTCCAGTAGCCTGCTTCTTACAGATAGCAACCAGATGGGAAATTAGATTATTTTATGAAATATTGATAATAAATATAAATATACTCTTCTGTAATATATTAATATTGCCTTGCATGAGAGGAAATGTGGAAACTGTACTTATACAAATAAATAAAAGTATACTTAAGAAGGTATAGTGTTTTTATACTAATTATTGGGCAAGATAACAGCAAAGCAACACAAATTTCTGCTTTTTTTAAAAAAAAAATTCTGCTAAGATTGTCATCTGTCTCAGAGCAGCAACAAAATACTTCTGTTAAAATGGTATTTTCAAAAGTGTTCAATAATCCAGATACTATGGAAATAATTGAAGAGATATGGTGGGTATTTTGAAGAAACTGTATGGGATGTTGCTATTCATATATTTTGATAATGCCATGGGGATGGCAGAATGTTCAGAGATGAAACACTATTTCTTAGAATATGTTTAAGTGAACATCCGTAGAAATACCTTATCCCTGTCACTTGATCCATATTTTCACTCACTCACACACATTCCTCACTAGCATGCCACTTTCTAATATCCACCTCAAGGATCTTTGACTACGAAAGACATTTCTACAAGTGCTTCCTCCACAAGTAGTTTCTTGAAATACACTAGTGCATAAAATGGAAATTTCACACATTGCAAACCAACAAACTAGGTGCCACGGCCACCAAATGTTTAACAAGCAGACAATCTATGGTGTCTGTCCCTTCATGCATCTGTTTACCACATGTGTTGACCAATCATGGAGTAATGAGACCAAACACTGCAAGCTGGGTTGAATAAGGACCACTTTATTTAACCTAGAGCCTATTTAATTGCGTTGAACCTGGAAACAAGCAAGATGCAGGAGAAACCTAGTGTGGGATCAGCTGAGGCAGGTGATCTTGTCTTGACTTCCTCACCTTTTCCCTGGGCAAACGTCTGTGCCCTGAGAGCAAATCAATAGCTGTGTTATTCCTCATCTGGCCATCTGCTGGAAGGTAGACCCAAAGACCTCCCAAATTTCAGGACTAAAAGTGATGGCAAAACTCCCAGGGCAGCCCCAAGAGTAGGGCTTGGTAGTCTCCTTTTTATGTTTTCTTCCTCTTAATCCACAGGAACAGGAGGATTTGTCTCACACCTAATGTTGAAATAGGCATTGTGGCAACTTTAACATATTTATTTTATTTAGTAGCTTATAGGATTATATTTTACAAGAAATACAAGGTGATACTTGGTACTGGACTGATGTGTCTTGGTGCCCATCAGAAGATCACATAAGAACTCATGGGAATGAATTGTAAATAAGTATCAAGACATTGTTTTCATTGTGTTAAGACATGGGGACCAGGGTACTCTCTTGTTTATGTATATAGAAAGTGATGAAGCCTTCTTCAGGATAGTCAGCTCCTATCAACTAAGTGTCAGGGACAAGATGGAAACTGATAAATAAGGTCTTTTGATTGTTATCATCTGCTTGACAAAATAACCATGCTCCCAGTCAAACTTAAAAGGTGATGTGCCAAGCTTCAAGCATGAAGTTTGTCCCTTGAACAATATCCAGTCATACAAAAAGGAAGCAGAGCCTGGGCTAAGGAAGGATATAATGCCAGTGCCTCGACCCACTTTTTCTGTTATCAAAGAATCCCAACCCTCTAGATCCCATTAAAAATTCAGATGGAACATCACAATATTTCCTGGAAAATGACTTCTTTCAAGCACACTCCAACCCTCGACGCAAGACAAAAATTGCCCCTTTAGCCCACCAGGTCCAGCTAGTGGTAGTCAATGGTGAGCAATGCTGGGGTTTGCAGTCTAAAAAACCTCTGTGGATCACATGAGCCCAACCTTAGGCTTACTGGAACTGTGTCTTTGGCTGCCTATGAATAAGAAATAGAGACGGAGAGAGAGAGAGGAGAGCGGAGATGATTACTATAATACTTTGCCTTTAGTAGGTAAGATACACCTCTTTTTCATACCAAAACCCTGAACATGATGGTGTCACAAAGCTGCATAAGTGACAGTATGTATGACTAAATATGGGGGTTTTAAAAATGCTATTTACAGGAGGGATTTACATTATTATGATATCTAAGCACATCATTCTTACTCTCTTCTTATTCTACATTTTCATGAAACAACTTTGGAGCAGTTAAAACCAGGACCTGAGCCTTTATCAACCGATCATGAAAAGAGAGATGGAAATATAAAGTGTTTAGTTTTTATCCTACAGCACTAAAAGTTTTCCAGATGTAATACTAGAAAGACTTCTTGAGAAATGTTATGCCCTTTGCCTAAGAAAGAGGCTGTTAGCTTTGCAAGGATACGGGTGGCCTGGTTCTCAAGGAAGTTATTTTTCTGTTTCTAATGGAGGTGAATTTTTATTTACCTCTCTTTTATTACCCTTTGTCCCTAGTCTCCACATGGCCAAGAAGGGGAATTCCTTTGCCTGCATTGACATCCTCAATACATCTTAACTGACAATAGAATAATATCTGAGACGAAATGTAGACTTAACATACTTTCTTCTCTGTTTGATTTTAACATCTTTGCTGTGTAGAAGCTAGTGAAGCTTTGAAAACTCAAATGACATAATGTTGTTGGGGAGGTTTTTTTGTTTTGTTCTGTTTTAAAATTTTGTTTGGCCAAAAATGGTATTGCTCTTTTGTGGATTTTGTTGTAAAAAGGACTTAGTTGAAAATCGGCTCACCTTCATTTCATATTTTTTAGGCCACTACTGCCATCATGTGTTGAGATGTATAAAATCCCTTACCAAAGTGTTACAGTAACAGATGAATCTTTGGAGCTTATCAGATGAACTTTAGACTGTCTCAAGCCTCCCAGGCTGGAGCAGGGTGCTGGATGTAGACAGAGTTATTGCATGCTAAATTGACCCTAATCCCACCCCACCATCAGCCTGGATCCCAGCCGAGTCCAGTCATGCTCCACCAGACTTTTCACTTTCAAGTCAGACACTTTCTGCTTCAAAAAGCTGCTGGCGGAATGTGGCTAGGACCTTGGCTGATGGCAGCAGAATTAAGTGGTGATTTAGCATGTGATAAATCCCCACCTCCGTCCCAAATCCCTATTGCAGCCTGGGATGATTGATCCGGTTTTGAAGTTCAGCAATAAGCTCCTTTGTGTGCACTTTTTAAAAGCTTGATAACCAAACCAACTACATGCTGATTCTATCTGAAGGTCCTCTGCCTCAGTGTAAACAAATTATCATGCTTTTTATATTCTTTAAACATCAGGAAATGAAACAAGGCAAGGCAGAAAATTGTTGCCTGTATCTGATACGTGACAGTTCCAGTACTGGAAAAAAGAATGACAGTAGAGAATTCCTTATCCTTCCAACTGATCACTCTTTTCAGTCTTGTGATAAGAATCCATACAGGACACTAGACCAGAACCTTCATTTATTTAAGTCCTGTTTCTGAAACTTAAGTTCAAACAGAGTTTACAATGGAATACAGTTGGGGAAAGACTGCCCTCCCTGTAACAGTGTATGGAAGCATTTTGTTTGAGAACGTAGTGGCCGTTAAACTGCTGGGAGGATAAATCTGTTACTTATTCCTGGGGACTCAGAATCTGAGGCGTGGAGTAGATTTACCCCTTGACAGTGTGCGTTCAATTGAATCTTACCTGATTGGCAAAAAAATTATGGTGGACAGATGTATCTTTTGGGCATGTAACAGCTCTTTGAATCAAATATAATCTATTATTATTTTGATTCCAAAGGGGGAAAGGCATCTGAGTGGGGAATTTAAAGCAAAGTAGTGGTAGGTGGGAAGGATTCAGACACACCACTCCAGTTATTTCTTCACTTCAGGCAGCTCTTTTTGTGACTCTTCCTGCTGAAAGGAACAATGTTATATTCATTTGGTTTTCACTTAATAAGTTTCAATGTTATAGAAGCTTTCCCCCTCTGTTCATAACTGTTGATAAACTAACGACTACCCTCTTTATGGTGTTTCCAGCAACTCACGATCTTTTTGATGGTCAAACACCAGCTTTAAGAAGCGGATTTGTAGCATACACCAATAAGAGTGTAATGTATTTAGAATATTTTGGAGGACAAGAATGCCTGATACTCAAACAGAGGATTTAAATGTCAGGAGATAGTACAGTGGATCCTTGTTATACGATGGGTTTGGTTCCAAGATCCCCGTGGATAAACAAAATCCATTTATGCTCAAGTCCCATTAAATATAATGACATAGCAAAATGGTGTCCCTTATTAAAAATAGTAACTTCTCCTGACATTTAACTGTTGTATATTATGGGGGGGGCATATGTGAAATAGTAATTATGGGGTCCTGAGCAATTTGTTCTCTGTCTGTATGATTTGGAAAGGAAAATCACTAGAGAGAGAAACAGAAATGACAATACTTATCTATATTTATAGAGTGTTTTGAACGCTGCAATATGATACACTTTAAAAACTAGAAAATAGAAAAAGTTGACTGTTGGCCTAGAGTCTGGATGTCACTGAGATCCTAGGCATCATGGCTTCATTACTCATCCATGGCAACAACTTATGTAGAAGTCATAATGGTGTCATATTGGGATTGGTCAGTGCCATCATTATTACATTAAAATATCTGAAACTGTCTAGCTTAAGTTATCTGTCTAAAACTATAGATCCATATAGCCACAATAGCGGGTATGTGCTGTTGGGACCTAAGATGAAGAAAAGTCATTGCTCCTACAAAATCTCTCACAAAAGAACACCTAACACAACCCTCTGTGGGTTTAAAAGCCAATGGAATGTCCAGTAACAGCCCCACCCATTGCTTTATGATTGGTTCTCCGTTGCCCAGGGTGATAGGGATGCTTTATTCAATCTGTACAGGGCTCCCTAGAGGAACGGAAGTCACCACCCGCAGTGGTAGGACAACCATGACCTTCTGTATCTGGGCTGAAGCAGCAGCTCACACCAGCGTTTAATTGTTTTGTCAAAAGTGTCAAGAAAAAGGCATAAAGGCTACAAAGTAGGGAGACGAAGAGAAAGACCTGAAGGAAAGCTATTAGAAAATCAGGCAGATGCCCAACTGCTTAAGGGCAGCAGGGGTGTACTGCATAGCAATAGCAAAGAGTACAAGCAGTGGACACAGAGGAAGAAGAACCCCCTGGGAAAACAGCGAGTACAAAAGATAGAGAGGTCTTTCTTGGAACAGGGATTCCATTCATCTCCTAATAAGATGTGGAGACAGGGACGGAAGTGTTATCAGCAGTTGTCTGTTCAACAAGGGTATACAAATCAGTGGCCTGTCATGTCAGGGAGGACCTTAAATGCTGGAAGAAACAACTCAGGAATGTCTCATCACAATCATTACACCAAAGTTTATCAGCCTAGAAGTCATCACTTTTCGAGACAGAGGAATTATAATTTCTCTAGGAGTGGTAGACCATGGAAGAGAAAGGGAGGCTATTGGAAGAGAAAGAGATCATATAAGAAGAAGCAAACAAATCATTCTTCTCCTGCAGATCACCAGTGGCCCTCCAGGTTCTGTAGTAACTATCAAAGCCACCAGCGGCACTATTATCGGAAGCGATACTTCAGAAGGCAGCGTTTGTTGGCATTCATGCATGCAGCTGTAAAGGGACGACTGCGCCCCATGAACCTCTGTGGGTGGAGAGCACCAGGAATGCGTGCCCCAAGGAACACAACTCAGTTCATCATGCATCAAGTGTATGAAGATATGCGTCTGCAGAAGAAAGAAGAAGCAGCTGCTGCTGCAAGCAAAAGAGATGAAGAGAAAACAGAACGACAGTTCTTCAGAGAAGATGACATATGCAGCATAGTCTCAGCAAGTAGCAGTTGCATGGCCCTCATTTCACCTATGACCCCTGAGAGCAACATTCTCACAGAAGAAGAGGATGAGGAGGATGGAGAAAATGAGAGCAATTGGACAAGCCAAAGATGTGAAAATATTGATCTGGAATCTCAAGTTAACATTTCATGTGAGCCATGAAACAGTGACAGGAGCACACAGAGTTTGGACTCATCAATAGACTCTGATGCCCAGATACTTAAATAAAGTGTATTCTGCTCTCTCAACTCTGTTTTGCAGTTCCTTAGTGCAATTCCTATTTTTAATGAGTTTCAGGAGTCTAAGAGGATACTCAAATCCAATTTTTTTTCTTCATTTCAGCGTAGATATGGGAAATCACTTGAGCCCATTAAGTCCTACTGGATATTTTGCATGGTCCAGTTAAATCATTAACTGATTTTGGATCATTGGTAGACATCTGGGAATGCTCAAGATCCATTGGGATGAAGGTACCATAAAGGAATCACATGGGTATCCAGTATATTTGGTGGAATTTATTCCCGAGAAAGTACATATAACACAGTCACCAAGGTTGTAGAGCCACAGTCAAATACCTATATGATTGTACTTTATTTCTCTAAATATAGTTTAAATTTTGTTTTATCAAAAAAAATAAATCACCCCCCTTCCCTAATGTACAAATGTAGAAAGTTTTGGTTATCTCTTTCCTGGGGCATGTATGCCCTGTCTCATTATCAAAACAGATGTTGGGACAGGGAAAATATTTTAATCTCTTAAAAATGCTGTTGAGTCTTCCTTCTTCAATTTACCTTCTGCTTTCAAATATTTACTGTAGGACTGGATCATAATTTCAAAATGGGAAAAGTTCAGCCTCTGGTGTGGATGTCAGGAAGGGAGACAGGAGTATGTGAAATCATCTCCCATTTTTTGCATTTGAGAACTGTAACTGGGTGAAGACGCTATTAAACCTTCCTCATACCTCACGTTAACTAGTAACCATCATTTTCATTACTCAAACTTCGTGTTCCAAAGAACAAGAGGGAAGAGGAATCATAGTTGTTATTGAGGGTGGACACTTTTTCGATACAATAGTCCTGAGATAGGGAAATTATATGGGAAATAAATTAGCAACTACTGAGTAATGTGTAAAAGTTGTCTAGGAACTCTCTCCCATTTTTTTTAATATCCTGTCTTCAGCAGACATACACACAATATTCTACCTAGGAAAAGAGACTGCAAAGTTTGGTGAGAGATTTCAGCCCTCTTCAGTGCATTCAAACCCAGCTGGCCTGTATGAACACAGTATATGTATTTCTCACTATTTTGGTGTATCCCTGACAATTTAGAAGTGCCAGAAATAAGAAAATACTGTACACCCCTTATTGGTCTTCCCATATGTAATTCAGGGTGACCAGATGTCCAAACTGCAAAGGAGAACAAGGCACCACAAAATAAAGGACACTCAATGAAAATGGAACACATTACAAAATAAAAGCTAAAAACACTAATATAAATATAAATTCATGCTTCATAGGAGCCCTTGTGGCGCAGTGGTTAAATGCCCATGCTGCAACCACTCACTCACAAACCACAAGGTTGTGAGTTCAGTATCAGCCAGGGGCTCTGGGTTGACTCAGCCTGGCATCCTTCTGAGGTTGGTAAAATGAGTACCCAATTTATTGGGGGCAATTAGCTTACACATTGTAAACCACTTAGGGAGTGCATAAGTGCACTGATAAGTGGTATAGAAATGTACTTGCTATTGCTATACTTAGTCATAGTAAAAATGGAGGACGTTTTGAAATTCCTCCTGGACAGAAGTTTGAAATTTAGGGCATGTCCTACACAAGGGGGACATCTGGTCACCCTGAATAAAATCCTGTACATATAGCACAGTAAGAGCTAATTCACAAATAGCCCTAAGCTTGCCAAATAGCCCTTGAGTATTATGACACAGTACAAGCAGCAGGTGTTGGAAATGAGGCTGATTACACTTCCCAGCCTTCTCTTCTCAGCTGTTCCATGCGATGAGGGGAAGCTATTCCTTCTGCCAGTTCTCTCCATAGCTGAGCTGAGCCGCTGGACTTACCAAAAAGGTAACGTACATTGGCTGCCCTCTTTTCCTGGGGGCAGGGGAAAGGGAATAAGGTTCTGAGGAAATGCGGCAGCTTGGGTGGGGCTGGCTAGGACATGCTAGTTGGCTTTGTTTCAGGTGCAGACTGGAAATTCCCAATTCCATCCCAGTTGTAGTCCTGTTGAGATCAACGGAATCAAGTTGAGAAGAATCTGATTCCTAATGATTCAATGGATGTTGCTTTGATTTAAACATACATCTGTTTCCATCGAATATTACTGAAGTACATTCTCGGAGAAGTGTCCTTCAGGATGAGAGACAAAAAGAACGCAAGTTGGAACAAGTGTGTGAGGAGAAGAGATCAGATGTGTTTGTGGTTCAGGGATATGAATGGAAGGATCACTTTATTTCTGATCTGTGTCATAAGTCGAGATTCCATTTTAAGCATGAAAGTGCAATTTAAAAACAACAAACCAAAAACCATTTACAAGATTTGCTTTTAAACACCCATTACATCTTCTTTCCTTTCTTCCAAATTATATTACTTAACACTAGGGCATTTACATAATTTTGGAAACGTTGTTTGACCTGACAACTGTACTACATTTGGAGAAAAGTAACATCCAGAGTTTCGCTGTATTTTGTTTCTACACCTATGTATGGCTGTCACACTCTCTCTTCCTGGCCAGTGATATTTCAGTGGAGTAGTTTTTTTCTCTGGACTACTTTTCAGAGATTTTACTAAATTTTTGTTTTAGGTTTCTCTGTAGAGAACACAAGATTACTAACATCACAATAATAAAAATGCCCCAACGTATTCCCAATGTGAGGTATCTGTACAAGCTCCATAATCAGTCTGTGTATCTCATTCTTGTCCCTATCACAGGACGCAAAATCTTATTCCCGGTTGTGGCTTGGAGCTATATATAATTACTTGGACCTGTTGTGAGGGACATAAATTGTAAAAGAGAATCTTTCTGTAGGGGAGTGTAGTGATGTCTTTGTATTTCAGTAACTGCACCACAATAGAAAATCAATTCCTATTCATGTTTTTCATTCTAGAGAAAAAGATTTGGCAATCCTAAGGGGCACTTTGCTGTAAAGCAATCTTATGATTGCATTCTAACACTTTAGTTTAGGTGTCTACCATTTAACCTGGAAGTGACATCCTAGAAGAGTGCTTGGATAACGCATAAGTGGTTCTGATCCTTAGTGCTTAAAAGCTAGTTAATTGTGTGGTGTGTGATGTGTTGTGGGGGCGCGGGTATAAACAAGTTCCGCAACACATACTCCTAAGACAAAAGTTGTCCACATGTGCCCGCTCTGGACATTTGCTGCCATTTTTAACTAACATGGTTCCACCTTGTGTGGAAACTTGGAATTTATTATCTGTGTGGTAATACCTTGTGGTACCAGGGTTTACGAATGTCATTCGTTCCGCGGCGCAGTTGTAACCCGAAAGATTTCGTAGCCAAAAACGCCACATCAGCCTGCTCGCGTGTAAGCCGCGATTTCGTGCGAAAAAGCGACCGAAAAGCCCAAAAAAAATTTTCGTAAGACGAAAAAAAAAAACGATAACCCGGAAACCGTTTTTTCCTATTTTTTTTTCTTATCCCGACGAATTCGTAACACGGTGATTTCGTTATCCCGGTGGTACCATGTACTTAGAACTTCTATGTTGCGAGATGCATTAGTTCACTCCTCTGAGTATCTTATAGTCTCTTACTACCGGATTCTACAAAACTATTAGAACTGTTGTTTGGTATTGAATTTTATTCTTATTGTAAGCTGGTCACTCATTTTTTGGGGAGGTGGGATAAAAATCAATTTTATTATTATTTTCTTATTATTATATTATGATATTATTACTTTATCAATTACTAATTCCAGGGATTCTGGAATGGAGCTATGGCTGTTAAAGTGCTGTGCAAAACTGCTACCATTGTTTGCAGTTTTGTCGGACCACACACCTGTTCTTGCAGTTCTTCACAGCTTTTACCTCTTTCCTATGATAAACTCAAAACAGCTTTATGCGCAGCTATTTTATTTTAAATTCGTGTGGTTCCACCAATTTTTTTTTTTTTTTTTTTTGAGAGTTGTCGGGCTATGTAGTTTAGGAAAGATTTTAGACTCTTTGTTCCGATGTTCCTTTAAACTACCGTTCTAGCACTTCCTGGAAGCGAATTTTTAGTTACTCTTTTCCAGACTACAAAACCCTAGGCTTTTCCATAGGATGGGTCATGGCAGCTAGCCGATGGGGGGTGGGTACCTGAAGTGATATAATTCTTGCAGCGTTGTGGAGGACATACTTCATTTTTAGGGGAGAAAGATACAGGAGGAAGAGAACTGGATGCAGCCCCTCTTTTTGTGTCTGCTCATTTCAACTGTGACTGTGTGTGGATCTTTGCTAGTGAGCTGCAAAGAGTGCCTGCTACTTACACATTGCCAAGAAATCATCTGGCTGTTGAGCTCTGTTCCTGATTCTGTATTCCCACCAGTGGAATGTGGCTCTTTTGATAGACTTCAGATACAATGGCTTAAACCTGTAACTTTTTGATACTGTATTGCTTTCAGTTGTAAGTGTGCCTTGAGTATGGGTTTGGATAGAAGTTGGAATACAATGAAGTGAACGAGATAATTAATGTTCATTTAAAATTACATTGATATACCACTGAATTTCTACTGAAATATATAGAGATTTCGTGATGTAGTTATTATCAGCTTGGAAATATTGTAAATGTTTCTCAAAAAAAATAGTAAATTAAAAATAAATTTGTGATGGATTGATGGTCATCCGGGGCATTTAATCTATAATGTCTTCTTAGGTTATAATGTAGAGTTATGGAAATGTTTTTGGTATATTTATATTATCTTTCAGCCTATGTATGGCTGGTGGCCATACCCATTGCTGGTGGCCAAAATTTGACCAGACTATTAACATTGCCTCATTGACTTAGCTTATTGTTGGGAGGCAGTCTCACAGCTTGTATGGAATTGTTAAAAAGCAGTTACTTTCTATTATTTTTTCAAGCCTCCCCCCCAAGTAATTATGTTTCTATATATTTGCCATTTTTAAAAGCAATTTTATATTTTATAATTCCTCAAAAGTAACTAGTTGGTTTTAGTTAGTCCCCTAACCAAATCAGGCCTGTAGGGACAAAACAAAAATGATTGGAATAGGATGTCTATCACTTCCTGGATATAAAAAAAAAGGCTTTACAAAACCTTAAAATTGTGATTAAAAGTGCTCGCCAACCCCTATGTCTCTAGGGTATCATATTGCCATTTTTTAAGATTCTGATGAACTTCTTTGCTCATAATTTCCAAAGTGGCCCCCTACCAACAATTATGATGAAGAAGAAATCAATTTCTATTATAAAGAACCAGGTAGACAATCACCTTTTCTGATCCAGATGCAGTTAGGGGCTTTACAGATGGCCCCCAAAGTGGCAGCTTTACACCCACCCTTTTCAGCACCAGATCAGGGCTGTGATCCCGATCTGGACATTTGCCAGCTCTAAAAGAAACAGCGCAAAATGGCATTCCTTTTTAAAAGCTGGAAAAAAATGTGCCATTGCCACCGCCGCAGCACTTTTCGTATTTTTCCGCATGCTGCGTATAAATGCTGCACCAAAGTAGCACATGTCTACCGTTGGAGGATGGGTGGCATGACCCAACATGGAGGGCATCAGGGCATGCATCGCCCAAATGGTTATGCCCCCACGCTACCCTCATGCCGGTGCTCTCAGCCATCTATATGGCTTATGTGAAAATTTGTCAATTGTTGTGCATGCACGAAGCATATCCTTGAAGCAGTTTCCATGCGGTATATTGGCTGAGAGTGAATCTCTGGCACAAATTACATTCAATGGACTCACATTTAAACTTTAAAATTAAACTGAACCATTCTGAGGTAAATCTACCTGAAAATTCCCTGAAAGTTGAAGACACTGACTGAATTAAGCTACGAATCAAGCTTCATCTAGTTCATAATAGCTACCCCAAAACCACACATACACACACATATATGCACATGTACAAGAGTACATGGAGGGAGAGAGAAGACTGTTAACTGGGTGCAGTAATTATCTTTTCCACTTGGCGTGCTATTCCCAAAGAAAAAAAATAAGTTCAGCAGCCATCATATCTTTATAAGAACATATATGTTTAATGGATACATTCGAGAGATACGTTCAGTCTAAAAAAAACTTGTACAGTATTCACTATGCAACCTGAGTGTAAGAATTCCCTCTAAGTGTGGAGGCAAACATCTAGAGCAGGTCTCTGAAAAAAACTGAACTACACATATATATAAAACAATGAATGTTTATGCTTTTATGAAACGTAGTGACAATTTGTTTACATGTGTATGTAGGCAAACATGTGTTGCTAGAATTATTGTTAGAGTAGTGGCAAATGTTGAGAAAGTATGAAACTATAGCACTTATGCATGCACATGTGCACACGCGCATGCACACACACAAAAGGTTATTTATGTGACATAAAATTTATGGACATTGAGCAAAAGAACAAGTCATTAATGTGCTTGTAGAACTCATATGGGTGTGTAAAAGCCCAGACAACAAAAACAGGAACACCTTGCTGCAAGCACATTTTTCTTTTTTCACAAAAACCACTGCTGCTTCAGCCTCTCACAGAAAACAGTTTTTCTTTATTATTCAGTTCTGATTGTTCTAGTCCTCATGAATGGCTTCAGCCCAATGTCTCCTGCTTCCTGGCTCACCTCAGACTATTGCTGGTGGCCAAAAATTTGACGGGACTATTAACACTGCCTGTTGACCTGCTTATTGTTGGAGAGCAGTCTCACAGCTTGGTATGGAAGTTTAAAAAGCAGTTACTTTCTATTATTTTTTCAAGCCCCCCCCCCTCAAGTAATTGATTTCTATTATATTTGCCATTTTAAAAAAGCAAATTATTTAATTCCTCAAAAGTAACTAGTTGGTTTTAGTTAGTCCCCTAGACCAAATCCAGGCTGTAGGACAAATGATTGGAATAGGATGTCTATCACTTCCTGGATAAAAAAGGCTTTACAAAACTTTAAAATGTGATAAAAGTGCTAGCCACCCCCCCATGTCTTAGTGTGTCATATTGCCATTTGGAAGCAAACAAGCAAATGAATAAAATCAACCTCCTCTGAGTTGGAGAGCTGAGCCAATGGAGATGCAACACTCCCAGAATGGAATCTATGCACCCTCTTCCCAGCCTCTGGCAGTTGCCAACCCCTGGGCTTGAACCTTAGCATGTAAACAGCTGGACATACAGCAATGATTTGCAAAGAAACTCTTGTGAGCAAGCAAGTAAGATTGTACTATCTGGGTAGAATGGTTTATGTGTTATTACAGGCAGATCAGAGAGGAAACTTGATGCCTCTGGTTCAGTCCAAAAGTCCTGTCTCCAGTAGATTTATTGGCCAACTGAAGCCCTTTCACACTACACATTTATAGCATGATTATTCCACTTTAACTGCCAGGGGAGCATCCTATGGATTCTTGGGGTTTCTCAACTGGCATAGAGTCACTCTGGCTGAGAATTCTAATCATGGCAGTTTAAGTGCTATAAATGTGTAGTGTGAATGAGCCTTGGACAGCCAGAGATGTTGGCCTAGGTAGATATTCCCATCCCTCCTCAACCTAACTAGCTTCAAGGTAATGGAAACAGTGTCCCCATTCATCCTCATGTCCCTCTCAGGTAAACTGGGAGCCTGTCTCCACTCCCCTATGGTTATTTGGGAAAGGACTTTGATATTCATCATTATTATTATGTATACTGATAATTGTTACTAATATTATTCATTATTATTTTGATTTAATTATTACTGAAACACTTTCTTGATTCCAAACCACAAGGCCAACAACTTCATACATATGCATGCATGTGTGTGCATATGTATATAAAAATTCATGTATATACATAATAATTATATTCCTACTAAGTGAAATTCTTGAGGCAGCTTAGAATACATTTAAAATATCATGAAATACACAAGAATCATTAGGAGAGCAAGGCTGGACACTAATTTCTCCCCAAATGTGACAGCTGCTACCCTGCTGCTGATTCTCTAAATGGTGCCAGCTTTATCCCTCCCCAGATTAAATATATGTTTGTGATGCTTAATTAAGACAGCAGTTTAAAAATCCAATAAAACTAGGAAACACCCTTGACTTCATGGCTCCAACACAACTCCCAAAACTGAACAGAGCAGAGGAGATTTTGCCCAACCCTACCAGATGTGCTGTTTGTAGACATACATTTTTTCCTTCAAAGACTCCATTACTGTCCAGTCCCATCTTCCCAAAGAAATAAAATGACTTATGATTGCTGGTCCCATAATGTACTTGAATCAGACAAGAGGAAACCCAAGACGCTACATATCCCACCCTGCATTCAATTTCACTCATACACACACTCACAAATAGGGTTATTTAAGCCTTTGAGACAGTCCTGTATCCTTTGTTTCCTTTGCAAAATTCCATGAACATGCAATGTGCAACGAACATATTTTTTGTACTTTGTACTTTTAGTGTACATGGCCTTGTTGTTAATTAGCATTAAATGGACTTCAATTTATGAAGACCCTATGAATGAGAGACCTTCAAGTCACTCTGTCATCAGTAGCCCTGCTCAGTTCTTGCAGACTCAGGGATGTGCCTTCCTTGATTGAATCTATCCATCTGGAACATTTATATCTTTTTCTTGCTGCCTTCTACCTTTCTAAGCATTATTGTCTCTTCTAGTGTGTCATGTTTTTTCATGATATGTCCAAAGTATGAAAGCCTTATTTTAGTCCTCTTGGCTTCAAGGGAGATGCCAGGCAAGTTTTGCTCTAGGACCCTGGGCAGCTGTCTACACACACATCCCACTGTACCTCCCAGCATTGCCACCAGTTTGCTGGTTGAAACTGCTCCTTCTGAAGTCAGAAAAGACATGCCCAGTGTTGATCACATGGGTGGCTCTATCACTGTGATTTCTGAGGGAGCTACTCACCCTTGTGGCCCCTGTGAAATCCAGAGCAAACGGTGAGAATTTTTAAAGCCAGTTTTAGGCAGGGATAGGGGGGATTCATGTGGAACTGGCCTCACAGTGTGAAGGTAGTTCATACTCAAGTAAGCAGGTTGCAGTGAAATTGGGGAGAAACCTGTTTAATTGACCCATATAAATATGCCACCAATCTTCCAGTTCTTGACCAAAGTTTCTTTTCTGATTAGTGACTGAGCCAAAGTATGAAAAATCTTGAACTATTTCAATGTATTCATCATTTATTTTAAAGTTATGTTAGGGCCTACACAGACCAACACTTTGTGCTGGCCTGTGGGTGGAGTCAGGGAACAGCATCCTCATGCTGGATGCCCTAACTCTGCCCCCAGGGTGCCATTTTGGCACGCACCAGTCCACATGGCATGCATCATCATAGCACAACTCCTGCGCTGCATCCACATGATGCAGTGCCAAAGGGGCATCATAAAGCTGTGCCACCATGACTATGGCACCTCTTGGAGGTCACAAAAAGGAGCCACATTTTGCGGCTTCTTTTTGCGCCTTCTAGAGGCCAAATCGGGGCTATGGCATGAAGTTGCTGAAGCCCCGATCCAGCCAGTACAGGGGTGACTGGAGACTACCCCTTTGGGGTGGTCTGTATAGCCCCTTAGTCACCTGAGGTAATTATTTTTGTGTTCTGCTATTGCCAATTTTTCTGGATGGTTCAGTCTACAGTATCTCTCATGTTCTTTTATTCATGTTTGAATGCTGCATTTAGTGGTCCCCGGGTAGAGCTGCCCACAGCTGCACAATATGTGGTAAACTCCTGCAGCAGTCAGACCCAGAAAAAACCACAGGAGTGAAGACAAACAACCACCCAAAGGGAAGGTATTTTTACCATACATCAAAGGAGTCATGGACAGAATAGGGAAACTGATGAGCAAACACAGCCTCCAAATGACTAAGAAAATCCAGCAAATGCTGTATTCAGCGAAGAACAGGAAAGACCCTCTCACTGCTGCAGGAATTTACTGCGTAATATGCAGCTGTGGGCAGCTCTACATAGGGACCACTAAGCACGATATTCAAACATGAATCAAAGAATGCAAGAGATACTGCAGCCTCAGCTAGCCAGAAAAATCAGGCATAGAACGCTATGTGAAAACACTGAAATTCTGGACCATGCCAACAACTGCCAGGTAAGAATGCACAGGGAAGCCACTGAACTCCACAAACACCTGGATAACTTCAACAGGAAATAAAAAATACTGAAAATAAACAAAGTTTGGCTATCAGTCCTGAAGAACACCAAAATCAAGGCTCGATGCATGCAAATGAACACCACCCAGGATCAGGGGGTTTCCCCACAGACAATGGATCGTTAATTAAATAGACACACATCCACCATACATATCCTCCCACCCTGAGGCCTTGCCATTCAACAACAGACCAACACACTTCCTCCCAAGCAAGGGTCACACCAGTATATATATCCCCCACTCTTCCATGCCACTAACCTCTGAAGATGCCAGCCACAGATGCAGGAGAAACATCAGGAATAAATTCTTCCAGAACACAACCTCATAGCCCAAAAAACCCCACAGAAAACTATGGATGTCAGCCATGAAAGCCTTCAACTTCACATTAATCATTCCAAGTCTTTGATATTTTCTGCTAATGGTATATTGCCATTTGCCTATCTTCAATGGTTTCTTCCTCCAATTTTCATGCCTCCTTCCTCCTAGTCTAATCGTGCTTTACATATTATAAATTTACCATACAAGTTAAACAGATAGGTTAATAAAATATAGCCTTGCATGACCTCCTTGTCAATTGGAGACCATTCTGTATCTCTGTATTCTGTCCTAACAGTAGCCTCTTGACCTATGGCACATCCATTTCTTTAAGCATGGGGAAACTGTAAAGAGAAAACCAAAAAGCAATATGTATCAGCAATAGCGGAACAATATAACAACCAAAAAACCTACACAATACAGACCTTGCTTTTTTTTTTCTCAGCAGACATGTATAGGACTGACCTGTTGAAGACTGTCATCACAGATTTTTCTTTCAGTAGAACATTTTGTCCTATACTTCTTTTTTTAAGCTACCGTGAATTGGCAGAGTGGAGGAGTTTGTACTGAAATGCACTGATGATTCATCATGAACACATCATATAATAAATAATGGGGTTGGCCTAAAATAAAGGGGATAACCAGTTTAAGGACTCATTTGAAAACACATTTGAACAGCCAGTGACACTGTAGGAAATATCACAAAGCTCTTTTCTTCATAGTACAGTCTATGAGTTGAGGGAGAGAAAAGGTCACTCCTATTTAAAAAAAGAAAGAGAGAAACCTAATGACTTGTATGGCCTCATTAGCAACACTGGGCTGTACTGAACCAAATAAGAAGCACATTCATATAAGATCTGGATGGGTGAAGAAATCCTGTATCTCATATTTACTACTGTGAAATTATGTATATTTTCACCCAAGATTCATATGTGGAAAATCATTTACAGTTCTCACAGAAAGAAATACTTGTGGTAAAATATTATGAACAGTCCTTACCCTTCCAAGGTCTGAGGATTAACATTAAGTATGTCTCTGTATATACAGCCTTAACTTCAACTGCAGTGATTTACAGGAGTTGCATGTATGATTGCTGCAATGTAACTGGAACTTATTCATCCCTTCATTTCTATCATGCACGATTCAAGTGCAGAGGTGAACAGTCTTTGTGATATTTGGCTTTGAATGGCAATATTTAACTTTTTTATCTTTTTAATGAAGCAGCAGAATTGGACTTCCTGATCAAACCCCTTCTAAGAACTCAAGCTCTGTATGCAAACTGTTCTTTAAAAGGTAGCTTATCATGGGTTGAAAAAAGAGGATTATTTAGATGAAAGCTAAGTAAAAGGAAAGGATTACATGTTCAATTATGAAATTATTTCAAAATAATATAAAGGCTATTTATTTCTTGTCTCAGGAGTTTGGCAGGGTGGGTTTTTCCCCTCAACCCTCAAGATAATTCTTTAAATAATTAAAGATTCAGATAGCTGTTTTCATCTAGTATTGAGACGTGTCACAGCAAATATCAGAAATGTTTGTATAAGCTCTACAAATATGAGAATGTGTAGGGAAATCTCAACCAAGGGTAATAGAGGGTAATACACTATTTTGTGGTGGGAAATGCACAAGTAATTAAAAGGAATCAGTAGAAGTGTTCCATAGAACTTTATATATCAGATAGCACTATTATAGGATGCTAACAAACCGTATAATTTCGGGTCAACAGCAGCATGTAAACTCAGTAGGGAACTGGTACTTAATACAAATTAAACACTGAAGTAATCAAAGATATGTGTCAGAACACTTACATATGATGTTATGTTTCATACCCCACCTGTTGTCTTTCATTGGGCTTTCTATATTTCATCAGTTTAAGAAAACCAGATTCCAAATGCAATTTACGTTTTCTAAGCCATCAGCATGTTTTGCTTCTTTGACTAGGATATGCAAATACTGAATAATTAATCTCATCTTAAGTACAATAGGTAACTGCATGATTTAAGCATCTGTAATGTTCATATGTCTCCAGGCATTACCATTTCCTATGGACTTGATAGACTCTATATTGTACAGAGTGTACAACAGTAATATATGCATGCTACTGAAAAGTGTCATAGGTAATTTCTACAGAATTGTGGCAAGTGCCCACACAGTATTCTTTCCCCCAAATTCCCACATACCTGTTTTCTTTTGCTATGGGTTTTTGGCTCTCACAGCAAACAACTGGTGGCTGCTTTGCTATGCAGTTCCCATTTGTTGCCTGTCACCAAAGTGGCTGAAAGCCAGCTAAGCTGACACTAGGGCAGCTGACCGTTCTGAATCTAAATTCCTTTCGACCTAGGGATGTTGGGAGTGATTTAGGAGTATCTTGCCCTGGCCTAACCTTGTGCAATTATAATGCCAGTGTTTTTGGGCTGGGTCTGATATAAGTGGATCCTCCCTTACTCAATCCTCCTTTTTGTCTCTTCCCTCTGCCACTTAATCTCTAAAGTTAGCTCACAGGAGAGGAGTTTGTCAGGATAAAGGCAGTTCAACCAGCAGACTTCAGCTTCATCTAATGTTCTGGTCAGAAATAATCCAGTTTGAGACTGCTTTAACTGTCCTGTCTCAGTGCTAAGGAATCCTGGCAAATGTAGTTTATTGTTGCACCAGAGCTCTCTGAGAAAGAAGCCTAAATGTCTCACAAAACTACAGTCCCCAGAATTCCCTAGCATTAATAATAATAATAGATTTATTTCTAGCTCGCCCAATCACGAAGAAACCGGGCGGGTTACAACAATAAAATACAACAAATTACAATAGAGTTAAAAAATCAAACCCTAGACCTACCACCACCCCCCATTCCCAGTACTAAAACAGAATTAAACAGTAATAACATTAAAAACATTAAAAACATGGAAAAAACAGAAAATAGGCAGAAACATTGACGGGGGGAAATAGACAGATGAGGGGACAAATATCTCTATATCTGGGGAGGGTAACTAAGTTGGAAAGGCCTGCCGGAAGAGATCCGTCTTGAGTACTTTCTTGAAAGCTGCCAGAGTGGAAATGTGACGGATCTCCTCTGGCAGGTTGTTCCATAGTTTAGGAACAGTAGTAGAGAAGGCCCTCTGGGAGACAGATGTTAGCCTAGATTTTTTTGGCTGTAGTAGATTTCTTCCAGAGGACCTTAGTGTGTGGGACGGACAATTGGGAAGAAGGCCTTCCCTCAAGTACTCTGGGCCCAAGCCATGTAGGGCAGTTAAACCAGTCTCAAACTGGATTATTTCCACAGTGTGGTTTGGACCACAGTCAGCATATCTCCCAGCATTTCACAAATGAAAACAAGAACATGCATGACCAAGCAATGTCAAACTGTGCTCAAGATGGCAAGCATTAACAATAAGAAACAAGATGCAAGCTAGGAGAGGCTGGAGCAGTTTCCTTTTGTTTGAATCTATTGGAAAGGGCAAGATTTTCCCTCCTCCTCTCCTCTCCAACCTGCGGAGTTAAACATGTGAAATTTCTTTTGCACTTTTAACTCAGTTTGCAGCAACTGAAATAAGCCAAGGACAAAAGGGGGAGGAGAAGGAGAAACAAACTGAGACATTTTAAAACCATCTGAAAAAATGGGACAGCAGAGGATAAATCAGGACTGCCCCCTACCAAATCAGAACAGTTGGAGGATATGAGTCAGCATCTGGATAGTATTTTTTAATGATTCATGGGAGGTGGGTGAGATTGGTTTAATCCGCTCTTAAATTGGATTGTTTTATGAGTATAAACCAAGCTATTTACCATTTGTGGGGTAGGGCTCGTTCCACATATTCCAAATCAGTCCAAGAGGAACCAGTTTTGATTAAATCCTTTTGTAGATGTACCAAGACAACATGGTTAGCACTGCAGCTTGAGTAACATAAATATCACCTGTGGCCTTCGGGTGTATCTCATTCCATTCTATGGAATATATCCACTGCACACATCAGAATACAGAAATGCATACACAGTTGAAGTGATGCTTTTTATGTACCCAAGAGAGACCCAAGAGATGTATGTGCATGTGCGCATGCAATTCCATCTTTTGTTGTTGTTATCATTTTCACAGTACTTTGGGGAAAATGAAGAATTTAAGTGCTGAATCTGTAACATCTATGAACTGGGGTTAGTTCATAGGTCTAAGATCAATGGTCCATTCACATTGCAAATTATAGTACTGTGATTCCACTTGACAAGTGTGGGTGTATCCCATGGAATTTTGGCATTTGTAACCTGAGATGATCTGCCTAGAAGGTACAGCACTGCAGTGAATAAAAATGAAAATTTGGTTTCTGACAGTAATTTTGTTACTGCAAAACTTCATGGACCATTAAATCTCCCTATAATTACTTGCATGGTTCTGATGCTACAATTTTCTCCTTTTTGGAAACTTACAAGAACAACTTTTATACTAAATATAGAGTTTGAGTCATGATCAGTAGCAGAGTTTTCCATTTTAAAGTAAACATTAGTGGGAGGGTTTCTTTTTTTCACTGTGTTGAAGAAGCTAGAGGTTAGTTACATCAATTATTCAGACTCTTTTAAAGTCTTTTTCAAAGAAAGAAAATCATTTCACTTAATCTTACAAGAAACATTAATGATATGATTATATAATTCATTCTCTGTTGATGGTTGGATTAAGTTTCTGTTGGATCTTAAAAGAGCTCACAAGTATTAAGAGTGATTATTTCCAAATAATCCACTCTGCTTAATTTCAAATAATTAGCCAAGTCCAGCGCTACTTAGATGGAAAATTTCACTAAACCAGCTCTCAGCAGGGCAGAGCCTGATTGATTCAATAGAAGCCCATTATGCCTCAAAATTTTGGAAGACTGCCTAGTTGGGATACTGATACACTGATTTCCATAAATCCTATTTAATACAAATATCCTTCTGTTAATGAGCCACACCACCTAACATAAACTCAAGTCCAGGATTTCTACATGCTCACAGAAGTATTGATGCCTTCTGCTTTCTGAATTAGCTTCCAATATCCCCCAAGGCTATTGCTAAGAATTCAGAAACAACAAGTGGAACCTGTAACAGAACGTAGCCTTATGAAGTCTTCTCTTTATGTTTAACAAGGTAGAACACTGCTCTTTACCAAGATACTCCTTTCCACATCTTCCCTGTTTTTATATCACTCCATTCAATAAAGATCAGTAAGCATGCTATTGATTATTCCTCATTTGAGGTTTTGATGGGCCAAATGAAGCGACTTCTGGCCACTTTGGAGACACTGTGTTCAACTGATGAATGCCTCAAAGAGATTGGAAGCCATTCCAATGCCATGTTCTAGTCCTTTGGACTGAAGCAAAAAGGAGCTGGGATAATTCAGCTCCTGATGGTATGGGTTGAGGCCGATGTCTTTGTCCTGCTATGGGAGCAAGTTGTGCTGTCAGTGTGGTTCTGACCCAGTTCTGACTAGAGTGGACTTGGACCACTCCTTTTCACACATCTGCTCCAGCTCTAACCTCTTTACCATAATTTTCAGTCAAGGGTCACATATCATTTATTATTATATTGCTGGTGGTAGTGGTGATATTAGGATGATTTTTAGTCTTATGGGGCTTTATATATAAAAATTAGTTCAACACTTCATAAAAACTTCATCAAAACAATAAGACAAAGTCATTTATAGCAGTACAACAAATCTATATACATTTTATAATATGCCAAATCTATTAAAGCATTTTATAAATCATAGCCAATTACCCACAGTTAAATTTATTAGTTAATAAAGTAACACCAGTTAAAAAGGGAAGTGGCATTTCAGTCACTAGGACATCCTTCATAGACTGCAGCAGTTTATGAGAAGTCCTCCATCTATCCCACTAGCCAGTGTGGTCGGCCTGAGAAGGAGAAAAGAACATATATCATAATCTCATCCCCACCATTTCCTTTTCCTGGTGTCTCCTGTCTTATTTAGATTGTAAAGACAAGGGTAGGGAACTGTCTAATGAACAATTTGTAAGATGCTCTGGGAGCATTTTTTTTTTTGTCTGAAGAGAGGATATAAATACTCTAAATAAATAATAAAAACTTAAACACATCCCCCTGCCTCCCAAAAGCATGTCTGAAATCTCAAGAGTTGGCTGTAATCATGACCTATGCAGAATGTGGCAAGTTCTAGTCTGTCGCTGTCATAAAATAGGGAAAGATTACAACTTCCAGAATCTCCCAATTGCCATGGGCAGTTCCTATGCTGTGTGGGGCATTCTGGAAACTGTAATCCAAACAAGTAACATTTCCAAACTCTTCTTCTTTAAGATTCTAGGAAGATTATTTTTTTCCTTTTGTAGTGGGGAAACATGAGGGACACTTTCCTACTGCTCTCTCTCTCTCTCTCTCTCTCTCTCTCTCTCTCTCTCTCACACACACACACACACACACACACACACACACAGGGAGGCCAAGATGGAAGACCCTTTGATACTATGCAATTATAGTGCTATATTCCAGTTTAACTGCCATGGTAATATCTTATGGAATCCTTGGATTTGATATTTTACTGCAGCGGTACCATGAACTTAGACTATGAAAATAGATGGAGATTATGTCACAAGAAAGGCTCACAAAAAGGAAGGTGTCTCTCAGCCCTCTGGAGCCTTTTAGGAGATCTATTAGTCACCAGAACAGCTGATTGGCTCAGTACCTCCCAAACAGATGACATCTGCATTTACCTCTTAGAAAACAAGATTATTCCATGTAGTTATTTACATTATAAATAAAATAATTAAAATAAGAAATATCATACATTTCCACATCTGCTTTTTTTTTTTTTTTACAATAGGGTCACAACTGTCTATCTGTATTTCTATTACTTTCCAAGCACAGCATGGAAAATGCAACCGTCTTTTTAAATGTTTTGCTATGTTCTATTTTATTGAAAAGTCACTCAGCAAATGGGCTATACACAGCCATTTACAGTCTAAGGTTTCCCCCTATTAAATCCAACCTTTCATTAACTTAATATTCACAAATTTAATGTGTGTATTTTCTTATCTGGTTTAAACAGGTGTGACAAATATAACTGAATTGCAGAAGAAGGTTAACTGTGTGGTAAGAAAAATGTAGACTATTTTTATTCTCAATTTATTTTGGCCCATAAACAATATTAAGATTCTAAAAAAATTCCAGACTATGTCACCTTTAAAATACAGATTTCTGTTCAGAGAAGAATCAACCCAGGAAGCAAAACAAATGTGGAATGCCTTCTCGGATTGTGAGCAGAAAACAGACATGAACTAGTAGTCCACCAATACACTGATGACACTCAGTTCTACTTATTTATTTATTTTTATTTATTTATTTCATTTGTAGCCCATCTTTCTCCCAGAGTGAAACCCAAAGAGAATCAGTTCCAAAACAATCAATTCCAGGAGCACTCTGGCAGCCATTTTTTTTTTTACATCAATGATGCTGGTCTGGATGGCACACAAGACCAATGTTCTGCTGTTTGTTTTCCTAAGTGCCAGTGAGACTGCATTTACAGTAAACTAAATGCAGGAAAATGTAGCCTGGAGGTCCCATGAATCCCCCAATATATCTGTGCCACCCATGACTCCCACCCCATTTAAAAAAAAAAACTACTGAAAGGGGGGAATATTTTAGGCCAAGCAGGAATTTTCTCAAAACCAGAAGTAACTTCTGGCCATTTTCAGTTTTGAAGAACTGTCTCTCTTGGGTCCAATTTGCATTGGAAGGGTGAAAATACACCTCAGGGTATATATGTAGACTTCTGAACCTGAAGAACACCTCAGCAATAAATTGTCTACAGCAATGATGGGTCCTAGGCTGCATTTAGCATCCACATCTCCAGCCTGTTTTTGCAGTCCTTACTGCATCCTAATTCTTTCTATCTCTCTTCTTGAGATGGACCGGGGGGGGGGGGACAAATTGCTTCTCATAGAAGGTTGCAGATGCCATAATTCTTCTTTTAAACAGGTTGCAGGAGGTCTCTACACTATTTATCTTCTACAACTACCCCCTTTTCAAATGAGGTTTGCAACAACTGCACAATTACATGTTGCACAATTATAGCACTTTTATACCACTTTAATTGCCATGGCTCCATCCTATTGAATCCTTGAATTTGTAGTTTGATGAGAAATTCAGAAATTTCTAGTGCAGCTCCCTTGATTACATCATTATCACTCCCTAGCGATGAGTTTTGGGGCCCTCACCGAACTACAAATCCCATGATTCCATGGGATGGAGCCACAACAATTAAAGTGGTCTCAAAGTGATATATTGAAGTGGAACTCTGGGAAATACAAGTTTTGTTTTATGAGTGCCTGAAAGATCCCAGGGACAGAAAAAAGTGCTCTGCAAGTACCCACCCTAAAGTATAGTTCTCTTTGTACTAGTATAGCAGGTGTTAGAACATGGAAAACATAAGACTGTCTTTCTGCCACTTCCCCCCTCCCTCCCCCTTGGTTGTAGGCACAGCTTGAACTTTTCACTATGATCCATGTCAAATTAATAGAATGAAGCTTTAGTAATTACTGAATTTTCTAAAAAAATCTTGTTCAACATTTAACTGGAGTCATCTGCAAAACATGAATCAATTTGAGTATTACTGAACCTGAACATGGAGTTTCAAAAACAATTAATACTTTACAGTTCCCAAAACACTGCACATGAAACGAAAGTGACTTTTAGAGCTCAAGTCAAGGTTGACAGCCCCTAACCTAGGGATAACCTCTTTGTTTTAAATATTTGCAAGACAACAGAAATTACAGTGATAGCCACCAACCCTCTCCCTGGGTAAACTCTCACAAGACACTAACAGTGTTGGTTCATTTAAAAGAAGAAATCCCAGCATCTGCTAGCCTGTGGAAGTGGTCAAGACTTCCCTCACACTGTGGACAACACAAAGGAGAGAGCTATAAAATTGCAAAGGTAATAGTGAGACAATAAAAGGGTTCCAGCTCTTTACTAGAAAAAGTACTGAAACCACACATGATCTAACAGGATGAGGGATCAGGCAGACTCCTCGCTCTGTTCTTAACTGCTTGAAGAGTTTCACATGTCATCCAATGAGGTTTTTCTTTCTTTTTCAATGTGGATAATGTCTTTTTGCATTCTGTCCTAGCACTGTAGCTGGCTTCCATTCAGATAATTTCCCAATCAGACTTAATAGTGCAAATCTGTTATTTACTACTATTACTTTTTTTACATTCTATAGGGACATTTTTCAGGTTTTATTCTGCCAAGATAATTGATTTAGTGTTCTTCTTTAGCTTTATTCTAATTTATTGACTGTTTGTGTTCTGTGACAAAATCTGTTTCTATGATAGCCAATGTGGTGTAGTGGTTTGAGCACTGAATTGTGACTGTTAAGATCAGAATTCAGTTCCCCACTCAACCATGGAAACCCACTGGATGACACTGGGAGAGTCACACACTCTCAGTCCCAGAAACCCCTGTGATAGGTTTGCCTTAGGGGCACCATAAGTCAGAAACAACTTAAGGCACACAACAACAACAACAAATTCAATTTCTATATTGCCCATCAGGTTATGTTCATGTGTACAGTCACCTCTTTGGTTGCCTGAAGAATAGGTTTGTCATCACAATTTGATCAATTTTTTTTTTCCTGCTTCATTTCTTCATCCTAGGCAAAATTCTCCAGCAATGTTTAATTCTGCTGTTTCCTACATTTGTATTTCAATCTGTTATGGTTATCATGTCCTTTGTGTGATCAATTTTGGTGTGTGATCAAGGTAGTGCCATGGTGGAAGTACTCAGTAAAGTGCATCAGCATAGAGCCAGGTATGGGTGCAGTTAGGTGCTTTTAAACTCTCTTGTCTTCCAGTAGTGGGTTTCTTCAGAGGGCAATGTGTTTCACTTTATTTTCTTGAAGTAAGAAAGGTTCCGTGGATAGTAAATTGTATATCTTCACTTATTTGAAAATAGGGTAGACAGACTTGATGAACGAAGAGCCCATCTACTTATTCTTTTTGTAATGTCTGTAGCAGATCTGTTCCTTGATCCAGGTCATGTTTGCTAGAATGTCCTGGACTAAGGGCAGGGCTGGCTCATGCTCATCCATATAGGTGAACTAGGCAGCTGCCTAGGGTGGCAAAAAGTAGGGGTGGCTTGGCAGATTTTTTGTATAATTTTTTGCGTAATTAAACAATATTAAAGTCAAAACTCATTACAGCAAGCGATGTAAAAGCAAGTCTTTAACCTGTAAAAACCTAATTGGCTTTTTGACTAATTCTCAATACTATGATGAGAGATTAGAACCTAAGTTTTATATCATGTTTAGCTTTAACAAACAAAACAGCGGAAATCAAGGAGTGATAATAATTATGAGGGGCGACAGGGGGTGCCAAAATATTTCTTGCCTAGAGCAAGAAATACCGAGAGCCAGCCCTGAGTAAGGGCCAAAACAGACTGCAGAAATAATCCAATTTGAAATTGCTTTAACTACTCTGGATCAGTACTAGGGAATTTTGGGAACTGTAGTTTTGTGAGACATTTAGCCTTCTCTGTTAGAAAGCTCTGGTGCCACAACAAACTAAAATTCCCAAAAAATTCCCTAGCACTGAGCCAGGGCAGTTAAAGTGGTTTCAAGCTGGATTGTTTCTGCAGTCTGTTTTGGCCCTAAGTGTAGAGAGATTTTCTATTAGTTGCCTGGGAAGGCTACAGCAGTTAGAGTAATGGGCTTGAATAGGGGAGAAACTGATGAACAGTAAAGGCTGCGTCCTTTAAGCATCTGAAACAGTCCTGATTTGGCAAGGATAGTCCAGAGTAATTCCTCCATCATCCCACATTTTAGCTATTTTTAAAATGTCCCAGTTTCTCTCTCCTGCTGCCCACTTTTCTCCTTTATCCTCAGATTACTTCAGTTGCTGCAAACTAAGTACAATGTGCAAAAGTAGTTTGCACTCAGGTAACTCAGCAGGAGGATAAGGAGAGGTGGGGGTGAAATTTCATTGTGCCCAGTAAGCTCAGACAAAAGCACACTGCTACAGCCTCTCCTAGCTTATGTGTTCCGCACCCCCCTAACCCTAGTACGTATTCCATACGTACAACATGGCGGCGCCCCTTCCATATGGGGGCCGCCATGTTTACATATCAGACGCTGCGCATCCGCACGTGTCGCGGCGTCTATGATGTCGCAAGTCCGCCCCTGGCGCCTCACGACGTCATAGAGGCGCCGCTTAAAGAAGCTCCATTTTTTAGCTTCTTTTTTCTCCGCAAGGGAGCCGCGCGGTGTGGCTGCGGCGGCTACCTTACGGAGCAAACGGCGGCGGCGGCAGACCACCTCAAAGCGGCGGTCTATAACCCGCCAATGAGAGGAAACTGGTGCTCACTTGCTTTTTTGGTTTTGCTATTCTTTCTTCTGCTTTACTTGTTCTGTTTATATGCTCAGATTTTTATTTTGTTGATTGTGTGATTTGTAATGCTAAGTGTGCGCCACACCAGGGGTCTTCGATAGGACCAAAGGGTGAAATACAAATCTTTCAAACAAAAGAATGAATAATATTACCTTGATGTTCCACAAAATGGGAGGTAATATTTTGAATAACTTCAGTGACAGAAGACTTTCATGTACTAATAAAATTAGTGCCCAAAATGTTTGAGCTAGGGAACAGTTTTTATGTGCTTACAGTTACAAGTGAGTCTTTTCAACAAAAGGAACCAGAAATGGGGGACATTATGACCCAAATACCCTTTGATTATGCATATGGAGTGAAGTAGTAACGTTTCAGAAAAAAGCTACCTCAATACACCTTTTTCCAGCAGGAATAGCTCAAGAAACTTCACTGCCTGAGAGAGAGATGTAAATGGTGCTTTGGCTCACTCAATTTAAGGTGCAAAGTATCCTTCAAAATCCCACAGTTTCAGTACAACAACTTGCTGACTAACTTGGAAATAACAAGATGAGACAACAGATTTACGTTATAAAATGAGCCATTTGTTTAAATTACCTTATTTATGTGCTTTTCTAACAAGTCTACAAAAACGGCAGGAGCAACCTGGTGCAGAAGCAGCTGACATTGGCAGTCTATTTCACAGTCCACCTCCTCTGCTTCCCCTGGGTGAAACACCTGAGCCCCATGAATAATCCATAGTTGGGTTGCTCCCTATCTGAGATTCCCCCCCCCACTTAATTCACAAGGGTTTATATCCCAGATCAGCCCCAAGAAAGGTCTCTAGCTATTGCTTTAGTCATTGACCTAAAGAGGCAGTTCCAGAGACCCAAGCTTCACCTCAAGCAGGTGCCATAGGTGTTCACCTGAATGCTATATCTCCCCACCCCATCAAATGCCAATTTAAAGCCTATTTATGACCACACCCAAGCAAATTGTTAAAATCTCCAGCATGGGATAGGAGAAAAAAATTTAGAAAGGGGAGATACATTAAACACATGACTGCAGTTTTTATTAGTGTGGCATCAAAGGATAGCAGTACTGGTGGAAAATGAACCAGCTCCACTACACTTGCAATGCTGATATAAGCTCAGAGAGTTGCAGTTTGGTCTAGTGATAATTGCACAGCTAATGATATGGGACACAATGGACTTCAATGAAGGGCTAATACGTTTGTAGAGTCAAAAAAGATTTTCACACGACATCGCTATATCGTTCCTTTAATGTCCCAAAGTGTAATGGAATCTTCATAACAGATAGATGATTCCAAAAGATTTTCACATGAGGCTGTTAGTGTTCTTAAAATCTTGATATATCAGAATTCAGTAATAAATGATTACAAAATGATTTCAAAACAGTTGAATTGCTGAATTCTGATATATCATCATTTTAGGAACACTAACAGTCTCATGTGAAAATCTTTTGGAATCGTCTATCTGTTATGACGATTCCACTACACTTTTGGACGATAAAGGAATGATATAGCAATGTCGTGTGAAAATCTTCAAAGTTAAATCCATTCATGTCTGAATTGCTGCAGCAAAGACAAGAACCATTATGGTCAGAACCAAGAGGAACACAGAGAAGTTAAAACAGATCAGTAATCACACATTGCTTTTCATTTCATTTCTTTTACTGCCTTTGGTACATGTTCCTATTTTCCCTGGATTTGGAGTTATTACACATATGATAAATGTTTTGTTGTTATATGGCTTCAACTAATTTATGAGTAATGGTGACCCTAAGGCAAACTTATCACAGGATTCTCTTGGGCAGAAATTGTATGAAGATTTTCACATCAGTGCTTACTGTGGCGTAAGTGCTAGTAAAACGCCAGTAAAACATCAGAAAAGCATGTGTGTGTGATGCTTGGCATGCTTCTGAAATGTCAGGGAATCGTCCCCTTGCCTCAAGCATCCTTGAATCATTCGCAGAGCAGCAATTTCCTATGAACGCAAAGTTTCTGTTCATAAGAAATTGCTGTTCTGCAAATAATTCAAGGATGCTAGAGACAGGGGGACAATTCCCTGACGTTTCAGAAACACGTCAGGCTTTCCCACATGCACACCTCCCTGATGTTTTACCTGCATTTTATTGGTGTGAAAATCTTCTGTGACTTGTTCAAGGTCACTCAGTGGGTTTCCATGGCTGAGCAGTGATTCAAACCCTCATCTCCAGTCATAGTCTAACACTCAAACCACTACACAATGGAAACATTTGCTAATATTTAATAACAATTTATTTAAAATGTAACTCTTCTCCTTCAAATTTTTTCATTTGTTGTAGAGTAACAGAAAGCAAGATAATATCTGCAGCCTCAACTGAAATTTCTGATTTTCCTAAGAATTGAAAGCTAGACATAGATCTAAAGTAAAATTAAGTCCCTGGGACCTAATTGTTACTTATTAGTATTGGTTTTAAATATCATGGCATTCCTCCTCATCCATTCTTAATTATCATATACTCATCATTCTTTTTGGATGTTCTTTATTCAATCTGCCAAAAATTCAGTTCAACTTGTCAAAAATTTATAGGTTTTTTGTGGGTTTTTCAGGCTATGTGGCCATGTTCCAGAAAGGTACCTAGAACATGGCCACATAGCCCGAAAACCCCACAAAAATTATGGATGCCGGCCATGAAAGCCTTCGACTTTACATTGTCAAAAATTTTTCAACCCGTCAAAAATTCAGCTGCACCACTGAATTTTTAAATAAATTTGATATATGGCAACAACAGCAAGAATATTGTTTGCTCAGACTTGGAAATGGACTGGAACACTGGCAATGGAATAATGGATTATTAAAGTTGATCACTTAGCCCAAATGGGCAAATGAACATGGGATCTTAAGGCTAAGATAGTTGAAGACTTTTTGAAAGACTGGAAACAGTTAATGGATTATTTGAGCAATAAGAAATGATGTAATAATCTGTGGCTCTGGTTATTAGTAATTTTAGGAGTGTTTAGTTGAATATGTGGTAAAATAATACTTTTCTCTCTTTTTTATTTTCATTATAGGTATGTGTGTCAGATCCTTACGGTGTATTAATTGTATGTCTTCTCTATCTCTCTATTTTTTATTCTTCTTTTCTTTATTCTTTCTCTCCCCCCCCCCCCCCCGCTCCACTTTCTTTATCTTTGATTGTATATTATTTTGGTTGTAAATTAGATTGATTGCATTAAAAATTATAAAAATTAATTGTAAAAAATTCAGTTGCACCATAATTTTATGCTCAAACTCCCAGTGAGTGAGGGCATTCAAAAACATTATCAGGGTTTTTAGTTTTAATTGCTGTTTTTATCCTTGATATTGTATTTTTAATATGTTATACTATTTAATACTGTCTTAAGGGGGGGAGGGATAAAGTGTTTTTAATTGTCATATTTTATATTTTACTGTTGTTAACCGCCCGGATTGGTTTGCCAGAGGGCGGTATACAAATAAATA